>NC_057805.1:114237326-114253809 GCF_018294505.1 Triticum aestivum
TCCACCGCCGCCCGCGCCCACGGCTCCGCCCCGCGCGCCGGCGCCTCCCTCCCCGTCCGGCGCGGCCTCCTCCTTCCTCTCCGCCCCGTCCTCTGCTCCCTCCGTCGGCAGCTCCGGCTGAAGACCCGACGAGCCCGAGCCCCGATCTGGATCTGGAAGAACGAAGGTTGACTTTTCCCGAGACCCTGATTTTTCGAAGTCTTTGATTTTTACTGCATGTGCCCATGTTCATAGCATCATAACTCTCTGCATATAGCTTTGTTTCGTGTGTGTAATATATCGAAATGTTCGCCTCGTGATGCTCTACATTTTGTTCAATTGCACCATGTTCATTAGAGGTCATCGTGATGCCCAAATCTCTGGTGCAAGAGTGCTAGTTGCTGTTATCTGCTGGTTCTTATCAGAACTTGGAGATTTGTTATTTTTGTATCATTTAATCTGTTCATCTTATGGGCATGAGCTCTACATGTGTTTTGTTGTATGCCATGCCATATTTCCAGTGGTGTATGCCATGTATTTTTGTGATCTCTGTGGTGACTAGCACAAGCATGCAAACTAGGCCCCGTAATGTTTCTGATTTCAGAGAGTATTTTCTTAAGTCCTTGTCTGCTGTTATTTTGTTGCCATGTAAACTTGATACTACAGACAGATCCATACATATTTTGGGGATGTTCAGTGAGGATGTTTTGTAGACATTATTGTAATTGATCCATTCCTACCCTTGTTTGAAATTATGGAGTACCATAGCATGACTCAATCTTGCTCTACTTTTGCTATAAAATATTTCTGGCAGATTGTTTACATGATATTCATTTTTGCTAAGCTTGTTCTAGTTGATACATACATGCTATGTATTTGGTATTGCCATGGATAGCTTCACAAACATGCATCTTGCTGTAGATATGCTTGTTTTGTCATGCATTGATTTGTGGTGAGTGCATCAAGCTCAGAAACATGCCTTCATATTATTGTTTCTGCCATGCTCTGTTTTCTGCCAAGTCTGAAACCTGTTAACGAAACTTGCTATGTTTACATGGTTGCCATCATATCTTCTGGTCCTTTTTGGCTTATGGTCAGTAAGGGACTTTTTCATATGTATTTAGTACAATACTGCCATGCCTTGTTTTGCGATGTTAAGTTCCTGTAGCATGTTGTTTTCGTGCTCTGAACATTGCTACCTGATGCTGTTTTCTGCCATGTCCAGTAATTTCACCAAGTCTGTGAACCTGTTATCTTTTGCACTTTTGCCATGTTTGTTTGAGCTTGTTATATTGCGATCTAGCCGTAGCTCAGTGTTCATCTTTTGTCAAGCATCTCTTGTAGGTTACTGCCATATGCTTTGTTGCTATGTTGAAGTGCTGTAGCATTGTTACTTGTTGCATTCTTGTCTTGCTTGCCATTTGCAAATCGTGCATCCGTTTCCGGTGATCTTTATATCGATTTCGACCGAAATCATCTCATCTTTATAGTGGCATGCTTGGTTTGCCAAGTTACTGCCTTGTTCATCATTTTCCTCCCGGAGCACGCATACGCATTGCATATCATATCTTGCATATCATTCATGTATTGCATCATGTTGCTTGTGCATTTCTCGTGATTGATTGTGGTTCCATTGCTTGTGTTATTGTCTTGGGTAGAGCCGGGAGACGAGTTCGTGAACAAGGAACCTGTTGAGTACGCTTACGAGGATCAATCTTTCGACAACTCTGAGAACCTTGCAGGCAAGATGACCACCCCTCGAAATCACTTCTATCTTTGCTTTGCTAGTTGTTCGTTCTTTTGCCATGCTGCGCTACCTATCACTTGCTTTATCATGCCTCCCATATTGCCATGTCATCCTCTAACCATCCTTTTCCTAGCAAACCGTTGTTTGGCTAAGTTACCGCTTTGCTCAGCCCTTCTTATAGCGTTGCTAGTTGCAGGTGAAGTTGAAGTTGGTTCCATGTTGGAACATGGATATGTTGGGATATCACAATATCTCTTATTTAATTAATGCACCTATATATTTGGTAAAGGGTGGAAGGCTCGGCCTTATGCCTGGTGTTTTGTTCCACTCTTGCCGCCCTAGTTTCTGTCTTACCGGTATTATGTTCCTTGAGTTTGCGTTCCTTACGCGGTTGGGTGATTTATGGGACCCCCTTGACAGTTCGCCTTGAATAAAACTCCTCCATCAAGGCCCAACCTTGGTTTACCATTTGCCACCTAAGCCTTTTTCCCCCGGGTTTTCTAGAGCCCGAGGGTCATCTTTATTTTAAACCCCCGGGCCAGTGTTCCTCTGAGTGCTGGTCCAAACTAGAGCCCTTTGCAGCGCCACCTTGGGGAAACTCGAGGATTGGTTTTAGTTGTACGGACTGCTCATCCGGTGTGCCCTGAGAACGAGATATGTGCAGCTCCTATCGGGATTTGTCGGCACATTCGGGCGGCTTTGCTGGTCTTGTTTTACCATTGTCGAAATGTCTTGTAAACCGGGATTCCGAGACTGATCGGGTCTTCCTGGGAGAAGGTTTATCCTTCGTTGACCGTGAGAGCTTATGATGGGCTAAGTTGGGACACCCCTGCAGGGTATTATCTTTCGAAAGCCGTGCTTGCGGTTATGAGGCAGATGGGAATTTGTTAATGTCCGGTTGTAGAGAACTTGTCACTTGACCCAATTAAAATACATCAACCGTGTGTGTAGCCGTGATGGTCTCTTCTCGGCGGAGTCCGGGAAGTGAACACGGTTTGAGTTATGAATGACGTAAGTAGGAGTTCAGGATCACTTCTTGGTCATTGCTAGATGACGACCGTTCCGTTGCTTCTCTTCTCGCTCTCTTTTGCGTATGTTAGCCACCATATATGCTAGTGCCTGCTGCAGCTCCACCTCATTACACCATCCTTTCCTATAAGCTTAAATAGTCTTGATCTCGCGGGTGTGAGATTGCTGAGTCCTTATGACTCACAGATTCTACCAAAACAGTTGCAGGTGCCGACGATGCCAGTGCAGATGATGGGATCGACCTCAAGTGGGAGTTCGATGAGGAACGTGGTCGTTACTATGTGTCTTTTCCTGATGATCAGTAGTGGAGCCCAGTTGGGACGATCGGGGATCTAGCATTTGGGGTTATCTTATTTTCATTTGGATCTTGACCGTAGTCGGTCTACGTGTGTATTTTGGATGATGTATGATTATATTTATGTATTGTGTGAAGTGGCGATTGTAAGCCAACTCTTTATCCCATTCTTGTTCATTACATGGGATTGTGTGAAGATGACCCTTCTTGCGACAAAACCACAATGCGGTTATGCCTCTAAGTCGTGCCTCGATACGTGGGAGATATAGCCGCATCGTGGGCGTTACATCATTGCAACCAAGAAAGTCTCTAGCAGTGTCTTCATCTATAACATAACCCTCAGGCACAACAGGCAATTCATATCTAGGGGGAGAATCTTCATCATCACTTTCATCAATATTATCAGTTTCAATAATTTCATTCTCTCTAGCCCTAGCAAGTTGTTCATCAAGAAATTCACCAAGTGGCATAGTAGTATCAAGCATAGAAGTAGTTCATCATAAGTATCATGCATAGCAGAAGTGGCATCATCAATAGCATGCGACATATCAGAATTAATAGCAGAAGCAGGTTTAGGTGTCGCAAGCTTTTGGTACTTCTCGGTGGCGCAAAACTCGGAGTCGAACTCGTGTTGCGGGAGTCTAGAGTCAAGCTCCGGATCCGGCGACAAATCGCTTTCCTGGGGGGGGGGGTCATTCAGGACGGATAGATTCAGCAAGGATCTATACTTTGGACATGCTAAAAAAGATTGGGATAGATTGGAACCTGACAGGACAATTTGGATCCATAGTACACCTGCCTTCTGATGACCTTAGGCAAGTGCTCGGCGGCGACTGCCGTCGTGGTGGCGATACGAGCAGGAGCAGCCGCACCGAAACCATCAGCACCACTGATAACCCACAAGTATAGGGGATCGCAACAGTTTTCGAGGGTAGAGTATTCAACCCAAATTTATTGATTCGACACAAGGGGAGCCAAAGAATATTCTCAAGTATTAGCAACTGAGTTGTCAATTCAGCCACACCTGGATAACTTAATATCTGCAGCAAAGTATTTAGTAGCAAAGTAGTATGATAGTAACGGTAGCAGTGGCAAAGGTAACAGTGATAGTTTTGTAGTGATTGTAACAGTAGCAACGGTAAAGTAAATAAGCGGAGAAGAATATGTGAAAAGCTCGTAGGCATTGGATCGGTGATGGAGAATTATGCCGGATGCGATTATTCATGCAACAGTTATAAAATAGGGTGACACATAACTAGCTCCAATTCATCAATGTAATGTAGGCATGTATTCCGAATATAGTCATACGTGCTTATGGAAAAGAACTTGCATGACATCTTTTGTCCTACCCTCCCGTGGCAGCGGGGTCCTAGCGGAAACTAAGGGATATTAAGGCCTCCTTTTAATAGAGTACCGGACCAAAGCATTAACACATAGTGAATACATGAACTCCTCAAACTATGGTCATCACCGGGAGTGGTCCCGATTATTGTCACTTCGGGGTTGCCGGATCATAACACATAGTAGGTGACTATAGACTTGCAAGATAGGATCAAGAACTCACATATATTCATGAAAACATAATAGGTTCAGATCTGAAATTATGGCACTCGGGCCCTAGTGACAAGCATTAAGCATAGCAAAGTCATAGCAACATCAATCTCAGAACATAGTGGATACTAGGGATCAAACCCTAACAAAACTAACTCGATTACATGATAAATCTCATCCAACCCATCACCGTCCAGCAAGCCTACGATGGAATTACTCACGCACGGCGGTGAGCATCATGAAATTGGTGATGGAGGATGGTTGATGATGACGATGGCGACGGATTCCCCTCTCCGGAGCCCCGAACGGACTCCAGATCAGCCCTCCCGAGAGAGTTTAGGGTTTGGCGGCAGCTCCGTATCGTAAAATGTGATGAATCCTTCTCTCTGATTTCTTTCTCCCCGAACACGAATATATAGAGTTGGAGTTGAGGTCGGTGGAGCACCAGGGGGCCCACGAGGCAGGGGGCATGCCCAGGGGGCAGGCGTGCCTCCCACCCTCGTGGACAGGGTGTGGGCCCCCTGGCCTTGATTCTTTCGCCAGTATTTTTTATTATTTCCAAAAATAATCTCCGTGAAGTTTCAGGTCATTCCGAGAACTTTTGTTTCTGCACAAAAATAACACCATGGCAATTCTGCTGAAAACAGCATCACTCCGGGTTAGTTCCATTCAAATCATGCAAGTTAGAGTCCAAAACAAGGGCAAAAGTGTTTGGAAAAGTAGATACGACGGAGACGTATCAACCACCTGTTCGCATTCCCCCAATGTTAGTGCCACGCGAGGGAATTGGAGGCTATGTAGGGATTTTTGGGAAATGGGGAAACTGTGGAGATAAGCCAATGGTCGGGAACTACTAATGGCACTATATATATGTTGTATATGGCACACTGTTTGTACATGTCGTTTGTGTTAGGTATTACAACGTCACACACGATTTCCACACCAAACCATGTGAGAAGACAACGTAGGTTGGACACGGTTGCCGTTGCATAACCATATGTGATGTACTACCCTGTCCATATAATCGAGTTATAGCGAGATACCGTGTAAACAATCACTCCGCGGATATGCGTAAAAAAAACAGCCGCTCTGCATATAGAGATGGTGGCGGCGGCCTAGGCAGCGGCTACCAGAGAAGAGGTCAATCCTCGGTCGGTGGGCGGTGGCGGCGTCATAGGAGGTCAATCCTCGGTCTGCGGCGGGAGATAGGAGGAGCTCAACCATCGAGGTCGGCAGCGGCGTGATTCGAGCACATCCATCACGATCGATGGTGGGATAGTGGAGGTCGAACTTCAGGCGGCAGCTGCACTAAGCTTTGCTCCTCGACCCTGCTGTCTCGGCGTGCCGCCGCATCGCGCTTGTCTGTCTGCTAGGTGGAGGTCGCCGCGCGGCTAATTAATTAAGGTATTCTTTTCGTGAGTGGCTTAATTAAGGTATTCAATTCCTAAGTGTAGTGTTGTACTAGTACTCTGCGTGTAAATTGAGTGGCCATTAATTTTTGTCATTGCACGTCTGGATAACAACATGGAGCGCCCTCAGTAATTATTAAAATAAAACCTTGTGATTTATGCACGCATCTTTGGGCAGCAGTTAATCCGTGTATTAATGTTGTTGTTTTGTTTTTAATTACCATTCGTGTGCTACGGATGTGACGATCTCGATGGATGAAGAATCGGAAAACCGCAGATTTTATGAGTGGCGTGACAGAGTTCTTGAATTTGGCTGAAAGTACAAAGAGGAGAATTGGTGATGCGAATTACATCCTGTGTCCATGTACTGATTGTGCCAATACAGAGTCACATGAAGTTGCAGATGTCCAGATGCACTTAGTCTCTAGGGGATTCATGGATGGATATACATGTTGGACCAGACACGGTGAAGAGGAGGTCATGGATGAAGATACCCAGGGCAGCGAGATGCCAAACCACGATGAGTGTCACATGGATGTTGAATCTAACATCGGGGCAGAGGCGTCAAGCTACTAATGGAACACCGGAAAGCCGAAACGCCCACTGGAAAACCAAGACGTCGACGCAGATGACGACGATCTTGATATGCCAGATTTTGCTGCTATGATTGTAGATTTCGAGGGCCCAGAAAAGGATATGATTGGGTACAAGGATCTGCCAACCATTGATGTGGACTCCAAGAAAGAATTGTATCCAGGTTGCAAAAAGAAATATTCCAGGTTGAGTGCCACCTTGGCGCTTCTCAGACTTAAAGCAGCAAACGGTCTATCAAACAAGGGCTTCACAGAGATGTTAGGTATTTTCAAAGAAATTCTTCCGGAAGATAATGTGCTCCCCAGAAGCACGAATGAAGCGAAGACATTTTTTGCCCATTGGAACTTGAAGTACAAAAGATACATGCTTGTGTGAATGATTCTATATTGTACCATGGTGAGTACAAAGATTTGCGTGCATGTCCCACATGTAAGCATGCACGATACAAGCGCAGGAGAGCAAAGGACAAGTACAAATTGGATGATGAGATCAAGACAGGAATCCCGTTCAAGGTTGTTTGGTACTTGCCTTTAATTCCAAGGTTGAGGCGTTTGTTTGCAAACCCTAGAGAGGCAAAGAGGTTGCAGTGGCATCATGAGGAGCAAATTGCGGATAGGTTTATGAGGCACCCGAAAGATGGGGCTCAGTGGGAATTAATCGACAAAAAGTTTGAAAATTTTGCCAAGGATCCTAGAAGTATAAGGCTCGGGGAGTGTACTGACGGGATGAATCCTTTTGGCGATATGAGCACCAATCACAACGCATGGCCGGTGCTTCTGTCCATATATAACCTAGCTCCTTGGTTGTGTATGAGGAAAAAATGCATTATGATGTCAATGATTATCCAAGGCCCGAAGCAACCTGGAAATGACACTGACATTTACTTTCAGCTACTGTTAGAAGAACTGCTAACAGTGTGGATAGATGCGCCTGCTGTAAAATGTTATGATGCTTACAGAAAGGAGATTTTCGATCTACATGCGATGCTGGTGCACACAATTCAAGATATGCCGGCATTAGGCAACACATCGGGGCATAAAACAAGGGGAGATGTAGGGTGTGTCACATGCATGGATAGGACAGCTAGCAAAAGACTTCCCAACTCGCGCAAAACAGTGTATTTGCGTCATCGTAGGTTCTTACGGAAAAATCACCCATACCGAAAGATGAAAGCTGAATTTGATGGTACGGCAGAGGCAGGTGCGGGCCCAAGACCCTATGAAGGGGAGGTGGTCCACAACATGGCTAAAAAAATTAATATTGTGCTTGGAAAGAACCACCCTTTGATGGTGAAACTAACACCCAAGGATCAAGTGTTTAAGAAGAAATCGGTGTTCTGGAAATTACCTTACTGGGAGATTCTACGTGTATGTCACTGCATCGATGTCATGCACGTAGAGAAGAACGTATGTGAAAGCATCCTTGGTACTCTGCTCAAGATCAAAGGTAAAAGAAAGGATGGTGACGGTTCACGGCTCGATATGCTTGCTGATCAATCACAACACAAGAGTGAAGCAGAAGATGATGAGAAATTCATCAAAGCTCGCCAGAGTTACAATTTCAGTACAAAAGAAGCAACACAATTCTTCATCTATTTGTTGTCAGTTAAGACACCCTCTTCCTACTGCGCAAACATCAGAAGTCTCGTGGATGTGAGCTCAGGTAAAATGAAGTTGGGAAACATGAAGTCACATGATTGCCACATAATGTTGACACAAATCCTCCCGGTGGCCATCAGGAATCTGATGGACAAAGATATAAGAAACACACTCATTGACCTCTGTGATTTCTTCAACCAACTATGGCAGAAAGTTGTAAATCCTGAAGAGTTGGATCATATGCAAGATGATATTGCAAGAATATTGTCCAACCTAGAGATACTTTTCCCACCGTCATTCTTTGATGTCATGGTCCATCTCATTGTGCACCTTGTCGACGAGATAAAGTATTGTGGTCCTGTGTTTCTTCGCAACATGTATCCCTTCGAGCGGTTCATGGGAATACTGAAGCGCTTTTGTCGGAACCGAAACCATCAAGAGCCAAGCATCCTACAAGGTTATACCGCGGAGGAGGTGGTTGAGTTTTGCACCGAATACATGAAACAAAGACCTATAGGTTTGCCCCTCTCTCGCCACGAGGGAAGGCTGAAAGGTAAGCCGGTCCTTGATGGCACGCAAATGGCTGCACACGGAGAATTGGCAGAGAAAGCCCATTTGACGGTACTGCTTAACAGCCCAGTTCTCATCGCTTATGCTGAAGACCACTTGGCGGAGATACGCAGCAGCTTCTTACCAATGGTGCCTTCATCAGATGTGGAGATGAAGGAGCACACTAAGAACTACGCCGAATGGCTGAAGAATCGTTTGGCACAAGGATCCATCGATGACATTGCTACGTGGTTGGCACAAAAGCTATCACCTACGGTGTTGACGTACCAAGCATATGACATAAATGGATACACGTTCTACACTGAGGAACGTGATAAGAAGACCTCGTATCAGAACAACTCTGTTCGAATAGAATGCATGACTGTAAATGAAGCTGATAAAAGGGTATACTATGGAACCATCAAAGAGATTTGGGAGCTTGACTATGTGAAATTTAAGGTGGCATTATTCAGGTGCGCATGGATCCCTCTTGGTCAGGTAAGGATTGATGAGTACAGGAAGACCTATGTTAACAGGACAACGATGGCATATCGCGCGGACCCATTCATTCTTGCCAGCGATGCTACCCAAATTTTCTTTGTGGAAGACCCCTTGCATAAGAACGACCATTTAGCGATGCATGGGAAGAGAAGGGTACTAGGTGTCGACGATGTTGCCGATGAGGATGAGTACGATGAATTTGATGAGTTGCCAGCCAAGGAATCACGCACCCGTGGAACAAAGCAGCGTAAAATCATCAAAAACCCCAAGTTCATTCGGGGTCAACTTAATGATCCCAGTTCCCCCATGTACATGGGAATTAAGCCGTAAGCCTAGTCTTTATGCCTACCCTGCAACTTAATTCGTTCAATTTAGAACTATCGCGTGTACTGAATTTGTGAGTTATGCCCGGTTTTCTGTTGATGTAAGAACCGTTAATATGTTGACCTTGATATGCTGTAAGCTCAGGCAATGAATATGAACTGTTTTTTGTTGTTATTATTATTATTATTATTATTATTATTATATCATAGAGGTAGCAGACTCAATCAATCTCACTACAGTATGTGTGAACAAAAATATGCAATCTGGTTTGCGAATAGCACACGGTTCGTTGATGAAAGCCGTGTGCCGACCAAACCCCGCCACCCCGCCCACGATCTGAGTCGTGCTTTCTGATTGGCCAGAACCCAAACCCCATGAACCCTTTCGACAGCACATGCAGTTCCGGTTGTAATTTTATTTTTATGCACAAAATGCATGTTAATCTCAAAAAATGTCTTAAATATAGCTAACGATACCTGAAATGCGCCAGAAAATCAAACCCGTGGTATAATGGTGATTGCGTACCGTGGAAATTTTTATGAGGCCAAACGATGAAGTCGCCGGCCACAGGAGTTTGAATTGACACGTTTCCTTTTGGAAAACCATGATCCTTCATGTGAGATGCTCCGGTTTGGAAGGAGCGGTCATCAAAACTTGTGCAAAACTTTACCAATTTTTTTCCACGGGGCTGTGAGAGCACGCCATAGGCACACATCGATTTTGATGATGTCCGAACTCCATCTGAATTTCCTGTAATTAAAATACCAACTAGGCCTATGCCAGTGGCTGCACCTCGCGGCCGAAATGTTTGAAACTTCTCCCCGCTTCTCGACCAAACGGATGAAAACTCACAAAGCGACACACAAATGATCTGTACACCTTTGCTAGGCTGATAGTAAGGGGGTAACATAGCTAGTATCATGCATGCCAACTAGGCAATTTTGATGAGCTGTCATAGAATTAATTAAATTAAGAAAGAGAGGGTTAAGTATCATATCATGAAACCGTATCATAAGAAATGCTATGCTACTATGTGTCATGCATGACAATATAAATAAAGTACTACATATGATACTAGCTACTCTATGATACTATGCATTAGAGCAAGTACACACTAGAGTGACATAAGACTAGCCACAATGGGTAGTAACATAGAATGTTACTAGTCTATGTTACTACCTCTATAGTGGGGAGTAACATATGTGTAGTAACATGCATCACTTAATTTATTAGGCTATAGACTCATATTGCCTTGAGATGTGTGATGTTACTCAGACTAGCCACAATGGGTAGTAACATAGACTAGTAACATGCCCATGTTACTAGCTACCTCTATAGTGGGGAGTAACATATGTGTGGTAACATGCAACACTTCATTTATTAGGCTATATACACATCTTGCCTTGATATGTGTGATGTTCCTCATACTACTAGTAACTAGCTATGTTACTACTTTCCTCTCTTTCTTCATTTATTGCTTGCCACATCATCTACTTTATCTAGATATGTGTGATGTTACTACCGATGTTACTCCCATTGTGGGTAGTCTCATACTACTAGTAAGACTACCCATAGTGGGAGTAACACAGGTAGTAACATCACACATATCTAGATAAAATAGATGATGTGGCAAGCAATAAATGAAGAAATGGAGGAAAGTGGTAACATAGCTAGTTACTAGTAGTATGAGTAATTAACATCACACATATCAAGTCAAAATGACTCTATAGCCTAATAAATGAAGTGTTGCATGTTACCACACATATGTTACTCCCCACTATAGAGGTAGTAACATAGACTAGTAACATTCTATGTTACTACCCATTGTGGCCAGACTACCCACAATGGGAGTAACATAGGTAGTAACATCACACATATCTAGATAAAATAGATGATGTGGCAAGAAATAAATGAAGAAATGAAGGAAATATGCCCTAGAGGCAATAATAAAGTTATTATTTATTTCCTTATATCATGATAAATGTTTATTATTCATGCTAGAATTGTATTAACCGGAAACATGATACATGTGTGAATACATAGACAAACAGAGTGTCACTAGTATGCCTCTACTTGACTAGCTCGTTGATCAAAGATGGTTATGTTTCCTAGCCATAGACATGAGTTGTCATTTGATTAACGGGATTATATCATTAGGAGAATGATGTGATTGACTTGACCCATTCCGTTAGCTTAGCACTCGACCGTTTAGTATGTTGCTATTGCTCTCTTCATGACTTATACATGTTCCTATGACTATGAGATTATGCAACTCCCGTTTATCGGAGGAACACTTTGTGTGCTACCAAACGTCACAACATAACTGGGTGATTATAAAGGTGCTCTACAGGTGCTTCCAAAGGTACTTGTTGGGTTGGCGTATTTCGAGATTAGGATTTGTCACTCCGATTGTCGGAGAGGTATCTCTGGGCCCACTCAGTAATGCACATCACTATAAGCCTTGCAAGCATTGTAACTAATGAGTTAGTTGCGGGATAATGTATTACGGAACGAGTAAAGAGACTTGCCGGTAACGAGATTGAACTAGGTATTGAGATACCGACGATCGAATCTCGGGCAAGTAACATACCGATGACAAAGGGAACAACGTATGTTGTTATGCGGTCTGACCGATAAAGATCTTCGTAGAATATGTGGGAACCAATATGAGCATCCAGGTTCCGCTACTGGTTATTGACCGGAGAGGTGTCTCGGTCATGTCTACATAGTTCTCGAACCCGTAGGGTCCGCACCCTTAACGTTACGATGATGGTTATATTATGAGTTTATGTGTTTTGATGTACCGAAGGAGTTCAGAGTGCCGGATGAGATCAGGGACATGACGAGGAGTCTCGAAATGGCCGAGACATAAAGCTCGATATATTGGACGACTATATTCGGACATCGGAAAGGTTCCGAGTGATTCAGGTATTTTTCGGAGTACCGGAGAGTTACGGGAATTCGTATTGGGCCTTAATGGGCCATACGGGAAAGGAGAGAAAGGCCCCAAAGGGTGGCCGCACCCCTCCCCATGGACTAGCCCGAATTGGACTAGGGAGGGGGGCGCCCCCTTCCTTCTTTCTCCTTCTCCCTTCCCTTTTCCTACTCCAACAAGGAAAGGAGGAGTCCTACTCCCGGTGGGAGTAGGACTCCCCCCTTGGCGCGCCCTCCTCCTTGGCCAGCGGCCTCCCCCTTGCTCCTTTATATACGGGGGCAGGGGGCACCCCATAGACACAACAATTGATCATTGATCTCTTAGCCGTGTGCGGTGCCCCCCTCCACCATATTACACCTCGATAATATCGTAGCGGTTCTTAGGCGAAGCCCTGCGTCGGTAGAACATCAACATTATCACCACGCCGTCGTGCTGACGAAACTCTCCCTCAACACTCGGCTAGATCGGAGTTCGAGGGACGTCATCGAGCTGAACGTGTGCTGAACTCGGAGGTGCCGTGCGTTCGGTACTTGATCGGTCGGATCGTGAAGACGTACGACTACATCAACCGCGTTGTGTTAACGCTTCCGCTTTCGGTCTACGAGGGTACGTGGACAACACTCTCCCCTCTCGTTGCTATGCATCACCATGATCTTGCGTGTGCGTAGGAATTTTTTTGAAATTACTACGTACCCCAACAAGAAAGTGGTAACATAGCTAGTTACTAGCTAGTAGTATGAGTAACATCACACATATCAAGGCAAAATGAGTCTATAGCCTAATAAATGAAGTGTTGCATGCTACCACACATATGTTACTCCCTACTATAGAGGTAGTAACATAGACTAGTAACATGTGCATGTTACTAGTCTATGTTACTACCCATTGTGGCCAGTCTAACTAGCTATGTTACCACTTTCCTCTCTTTCTTCATATATTGCTTGCCACATCATCTATTTTATCTAGATATGTGTGATGTTACTACCTATGTTACTCCCACTGTGGGTAGTCTAAGTAGGCTATAAGTAATAGAATAATATATATGTGCTTATTAGTTGGAGGAAAGAGAAGAGAAGCGGGCTCTTGGTTAGTAGAGCCAGCTGCAACACGAGACCCAAGACACTTTGTGAGGATGTAAGGTGTGCCAACTATTGATAAACTAGTATGTATATAAAACTTATTATTGTACATGCCCGCTAAGAGGTTGGCTGTATATGACATGGCAACTTCTTATAGCCGACCCTTGGCTGTATTATTAACCATGCTCTTAGTGAGGTAGCTAGTATATCATAGACGACTGGCTAGTATCAGACTAGCCACAGTGGGAGTAACTTCAGCAGTAACATCGACTCCAACTCAGCAAACTTGCTAATGTGGCAATAAGTTAATGAGGAGGAGATAGTTTCAGTAACTTAGATAGTTACTGCAACATCACATGTCCCAATGCAATATGAGTCTATAACCTAATAAATGAAGCTATGCATGACACTACACTTATGTTACTACCCACTATGAAGGTAGTAACATATATGGTCTAGGGATATGTGTATGTTACTATTGTACTCTCCATTGTGGCTAGTCTCATACTCCCTCCTTTCCGGTTTAGGCTGGTTGTAATGGTATTATCATAAGCGGTATCATGCATGCGAACTAGAATTTCTGGATGATGTGACACACAATTAAATAAGGAAAGAGAGGATGTGGTATCATATCATGATACTGTGTCATATTAAATGTTGTAGTACTAGTTTGTGTGATGCATGACAATTAGTAAGGCAACCTAAGATGCTAACTTATGATACTATGCATTACGGAAGTAGTATCCTACACTATCATATGCATGCAACGATTTAATGCACCTTGGAATCTGGACATGTGATGGGGAACAACCAAATTGAGCCTTATAAAATGGAAAAACTAAAATTTCGAGATAAGCCTATAAATCGGAAAGGAGGGAGTATATATGCATGATACTAGTATATGATTGGCCATACCTCCGTAATGCGCGCATGCATAGTATCATAAGTTAGTATCTAGGTTCCTTATTAATTACCATGCATGACACAAAGTAGTACAACATTTAATATGATACGGTATCATGATATGATACCACACCCTCTCTTTCATCATTTAACTGTGTGCCACATCATCCAAAAAGTCTAGTTGGCATGCATCATACCGCTTGATACTCTCATATTACGACCAACCTTATTAGGGTGGCCATAGTGGGGGTATCATAGCTGATATCATGCACTCGGGAATAGAAAATATGATGATGTGGCAAAGAAGCAGTAATATAGGTAGATACCGTTATATATATATACATATAAAATAAATGCTATACTACTTTGTGTCATGCATGGCCATAAATACGGTCATCTATGATATATACTCCCTCCGTAAACTAATATAAGAGCGTTTAGTTCACTAGTTTAGTAATCTAAACGCTCTTATATTAGTTTATAGAGGGAGCTAGTACTACTCTATGATACTATATATGCACTATGAAGGTACGTACGTAGTATCATACACTAGTATCATATGCATGATACTATATATATATATATATAGTATATGATACTACTCCCCACTATATAAGGCTGGCCATAGTGGTGGTATCATAGCCGACGATGTCATGCACTCGGAAATAGCAAGTAAGGTGATGTGGCAAAGAATTAAATATATATAAAGAGGGTTAGAGTAACATATAGGTAGATACCGTATCATGTTAAATGCGATGCTAATTTGTGTCATGCATGGCAATAAATATGATCTATATATGATACTATACTCTATGTATTATACTATGCGTTGTAATTAATTAAAGGTAGTATCATACACTAGTATCATATATACTGTATATTCATGGTACTAGTATATGACACTCTCCACTATACTCGTGATTTCTTACCGTGGAAAAAATTGGAGGCGAAACGATGAACTCATGTTTTCATTCGAACAAAAATATGATGTTAGGTGATGTAAATGTTTTCAAAGAGCACACGGTTCACTCACGAAAGCCGTGTGTCCAAACCTTGTTTGAACCTCAGAATGGTATAAGAATGTTTCCCCTTGTACACGGCAGTTGTTGCCAACCGTAGGTTATACGGTGAGGTTCAACCCAGACCCATTTCCTGCAGGAGAAACCATAAATTGTTGACCACCATGAGATGTCGATAGTTGTTTAGTATTGGCGCCAGACCCGTCAGCTGTGAAGACCCAGTCTCGAAATAACCTTACCAAGATGGAATGGACACAAGAATTGAGGAAAAGGTTATGCCACCACCGGAAGAGCCTAGAGAAGGAATTTTTCCGAGAATCTGAGAAGACTGACACGGTCAAAGATGGATGGAGTATATGAGTTTTGATGGAACAGTAACAATGGTTCAAAGGGTGGTAGCACCCCAGACCCCCTGTGATGATCGATGGATTTTGAGAAGAACCCAAACCCTAACCTTCTTCTTGCTAGCCTCTCCGAATCTCGAGGACGAGATTCATTTTAAGGGTGGTAGGTTTGAACATCCCAAAATTCTAAATTTTGGAATGTTATAATAAACAGATAGATTGGATTGATTGATTGAATGAAAGTGAGTGAATTCGAAACCTTTTGAAAGTTAAATGAGAGGGAATAAAAGGACTTTCCCAAACTTTCATTTTGCTTTTATGATCTCCATGAATTCAAATTCTTTTCATCACAAAACCCTGGAGAGAAGATGACATGACTTCTTCCATTTATTTAAATGAAAAGGGGTGTTGAAAATATTTGAATTTCATTTGAGAATATTTCCAATTTTGAAACTTTATGCAACTCAATGATTTTCACGAGAGAAGATAAAATGACTTCTTCAAAACAAATGAAATATGAGTTGGGAGTTTCAAAGGATTTATTCAAAGTCCCATTGAAATTATTTTTCAATATTGGAGTTATTTGAGTTTTATTCAAATTATTTTTCTCCAAAAATAAAATATAGA
>NC_057805.1:114253819-114258199 GCF_018294505.1 Triticum aestivum
TCTCTAAAACTTTCCTTTTCAAAAAGATCTTTTACCTCTCTTCTTTTCCGAGTCTTATTCAAATATTCCCTTTAGTGAGACCATACCCTTTCCCCTTTTGACCACTCGAAGATTCGACTGATGAGACCACTCCAAGAATTACAAGATATCGGACAACTAAGACCATTCGGAATGAAGAGGATTTTTACCGTGCATTATGATAATGGAAACTACAACGGTTAAGGACTCTGAAGACTGGGAGAATTTGAAGGCTCTGAAGAATTGCCAGATGTGTATGACCTAGGAAGGTTACCCTTATGGAACATGGCAGACTATGGAAGTTGTCGATGCCCGAGAACAAGGTGTATCGGAGAAAGACCGAAACATGGTGAGTTAGAAACTCAAAGTTCTGTCAAGGAAAACCCAAAGACAGGAGATATCAACTATGGAGAGATAGCTCACGGAAATGACAAGAGCAGAAACACGGATACCCATGAGGTTATCACCCGCTTATGATATTGTCACCGTGCGGAGTTAAGCATGCAGAAGCATGGAAGGATTGGATGGTAGAAAGCTGATGGATCACCTCTCAGCAAGATGAAGTTTTAACTTTAGACCGGTGTATCACCAGGATCTGGAGTATTACATCAGGAAGTTAAGATGAACCTTCAGGAAGCAGTATTCGACAAGTAAGCATTTCGTGAAGGACTCAGAACCCAGAAACTGAAAGTAGCCAAGCTGGGAAAGCAAAACCTCGAGATAACGGAGACTCGTCAAGGAACTGAAGGCCAGTAGGATCATGGTTCATGTCAAGGATGTGGAAACCCAGAAGTTGCAGCGCAACTCCAGAAATATTAAAGGACGTCATGAGAGACTTCGCGTCAACAGAGATGATTTGGCAAAAGAACTTGAGAAGGACAAGCATGATCGGAAGAAGCCATCGGAGACATTAACAAGACTTGAAGAGTTTGGTGACGTTGAAGATTTGTTGACCTTTAGAAGACCAAACCCCTGTTATACCTACGTTAGATGCGACGTTTGTGAGCTGTCCTTTGTTTGTTGTTTTTCCGACAGCCACAATAAAAATTTTGTCTTTTCAAAAATTTGTTTGTACTGTGTGCATCCCTCTCGACCTCTCTTATCTCACCCCAAACCCATGGACCCAATAGAGGATGAATGGAGATGAGCTTGTATTTTCTGGACCAATGATTCAGTTGGAGACGGACCGATGGATTCAGAACATGGAGGATCACCTGAAGAATAACCCTATAGTCGGAAGGGATATGACCCGGCATGCTATTCAATGTTTTGAAAGAGGTGCTGCTACTTGGTGGAGGATGTACCAAACCATCAATGGATGGCAAGAAGTAACCACTTGGAAAGAATTTAAGTGGACTCTACAAAGATCTCGTCTTGTGTCCCAGAAATTGAAGCCTTATGGAAAGGATATGAAGAAACCTTGTGCATACAAGCCTTGTGGAGAAATAGGACACAACCATAAGGAACACAAGGATGAATGCCCAAATTGTGAAGGAAGTCCCCAGCTGAAGAATGCCCAACTCGGCAGATCACTTGTTTCTTGTGTGAAGGGACTACCCACTACCCTGCTCAGTGTCACATCTACCCCATGGTAGAAAGGACTATCCAGCCGAAGAAAGAAGCAATGAAAAGAGCCCACATGGAAATTTTAGAGGAATCTGTGATGAAGGAAGAGGTGGAGGACCCACCCAAGGAAGAACCAATTAAACCCTGCATCAAGTCATGCTATTCATGTGGAGAAGAAGGACACATCTCCCAAAATTTGTCTGAATGGGGATTTAGTAGAATTCCCGACAGAGGAAGTAGAGTATGACTCACAGGAAATAGAAGCTCTGAATTGAACGGAAAAGTCCAGGAAGAGAAATAGATTGGATCCCAGGAACAACCCAATTTCTACAAAGAGAGACCTGAGTCATATCACATGTTACAGGTGCAAAAAATTCAGGACACTACTTCAGTGATTGCCCAAAAGGGAAGATGAGGACCCCAGGAGGCTATATAATCACAAGGAAACCTCGAGATATGTCAGAAGTAATATGTTTCCGTTGTGATGAAGCAGGGCACTTTGCCAGGGAATGCCCCAAGGAGACGAAGACTTGTGATAAATAGTTGAGTGCAACGAGAAACGTAGTAGTAGTGTGGACATTTCTTTTATTAGTGAAGAGTCGGATTGAGGCATGTAATGGAATGAAGGAGTTTGTAATATTTGAGAATCAATAAAGTTAGCATCATTGATGCTGATTTGGATTTTATGAGTTGTTACTCTATGAAGAAAGATTTTGACCATTTTCGAGGATATGAGAAATATGGTCTATGGAAGATTGTGCATTTTAAGGGTGGTAGTACCCTGTGAGGAAACTTGACCCTTGGAAAAGGTAATGATATTCCACGAAGTGGATTTCGAACAAAATAAGTATGAGTTTTATCTCGACATGTTGGATACCCCAAGAATATGAGGGTATGGAGTATTATTGAATGTAAAGGAGGTAGTCTATGAAATTGGAGACGGAACATGTCTTTGTGTGTTCCCTCTACGAGGAGTTAAACTATTTGGAGTTAAGGGAAAGTTAGCCCCGAGATTTGAAGGACCATACCGAGTTTTGGAACGTATGGGAGAAGTGGCCAACAAGTTGGAGTCACCCGAAGGACTGCCATGAGTTCATGATGTGTTTCACAGAAGAAGTGCCATGCAGAGATGGCCAATATTCCCCTGTAAGGACGCTTCACCCTGCAAAGGATAATGATGTTCCACGAAGTGGAGTATGGACTTCATAAGTATAAGTTTTTTTATCTCGGTATGTGGGATATCCCACGAGGAAGAAGAGATAAATTATTATTGGATATAAAGGAGGTATGATGTTGGAAATATGGATCAATGGAAATTCCATGATGAGTCTGAGTAATCATGTCCTAGTTTGGTGCCAATAGAAGGAAGGAAGACAGTACAATTGGATGGATTTAAGAATACCAGGAAGTTGGATGTTGGATTAAGGATCAGTTGCCCGATGATAAGTTCAAGGAACTACGAGTGATGAGACGGGCCATAACCCGCAGGCCCCAGGACCTACCAAGAAGCAAGCACACTCTTGTTGAAGGGAAGACCCTGGAAGAAGTTACGATTTTATCGACAGACGATCTTATAGGAGTTACGCAAAACCTGAGAGTTGTGAAGGAACGATAGATGTTTGTTTGGCTTGCAGAATCCATGGATTTATCCGAACTTGGTTCGTCGACAAGAGAAATTCTGCAATGCTTGCGAGGATGACCGAGTGTTAGAATGCGAGATTCGCTAAACCATATACAAGGTAATGATTTGGGTGCGGGATGGATTGATCACCATACCGACTTACTCTTATTGTTCGCTTTGCTATACGGGATGGTAAATCTGAGTGACTTACCTATAGTAGAGAGACGACGACCAAACCTTGTTTGAACCTCAGAATGGTATAAGAATGTTTCCCCTTGTACACGGCAGTTGTTGCCAACCGTAGGTTATACGGTGAGGTTCAACCCAGACCCATTTCCTGCAGGAGAAACCATAAATTGTTGACCACCATGAGATGTCGATAGTTGTTTAGTATTGGCGCCAGACCCGTCAGCTGTGAAGACCCAGTCTCGAAATAACCTTACCAAGATGGAATGGACACAAGAATTGAGGAAAAGGTTATGCCACCACCGGAAGAGCCTAGAGAAGGAATTTTTCCGAGAATCTGAGAAGACTGACACGGTCAAAGATGGATGGAGTATATGAGTTTTGATGGAACAGTAACAATGGTTCAAAGGGTGGTAGCACCCCAGACCCCCTGTGATGATCGATGGATTTTGAGAAGAACCCAAACCCTAACCTTCTTCTTGCTAGCCTCTCCGAATCTCGAGGACGAGATTCATTTTAAGGGTGGTAGGTTTGAACATCCCAAAATTCTAAATTTTGGAATGTTATAATAAACAGATAGATTGGATTGATTGATTGAATGAAAGTGAGTGAATTCGAAACCTTTTGAAAGTTAAATGAGAGGGAATAAAAGGACTTTCCCAAACTTTCATTTTGCTTTTATGATCTCCATGAATTCAAATTCTTTTCATCACAAAACCCTGGAGAGAAGATGACATGACTTCTTCCATTTATTTAAATGAAAAGGGGTGTTGAAAATATTTGAATTTCATTTGAGAATATTTCCAATTTTGAAACTTTATGCAACTCAATGATTTTCACGAGAGAAGATAAAATGACTTCTTCAAAACAAATGAAATATGAGTTGGGAGTTTCAAAGGATTTATTCAAAGTCCCATTGAAATTATTTTTCAATATTGGAGTTATTTGAGTTTTATTCAAATTATTTTTCTCCAAAAATAAAATATAGA
>NC_057805.1:114258442-114324799 GCF_018294505.1 Triticum aestivum
TCCGCCGCCGCCGCCGCGCTTCGTCCCGTCGCCGTGGACCACCGCCGTCGCCACCATCGGCTCCGCCGCCCCTCCCCGACCTCTCCGTTGCCCTCCTCGACGACCGGACCCGCCGGACCCGAGCCGCCGCCGCCGCACTTCGCCGGAACCGCCGCCGCCGCCGGTTTATTTGCCCGAGCCGGTATAAACACGTGAACCGCCCCGGTTTATTTTTTTCTTCGTTTTGGTTTTATTAAAAAAACCTAGTTCTGTTTTTTTGGTTTTTCTAAACTGCGAACGTCCACTGGTTAGGTCTTATAAACGAACGTTCGCTATTTAAATTTTTCTTTTTCTGTTTATTTACGCCAGGGACCTATCCGTAAATATTTTATTTGCAGATTAGTCCCTGATTTTCAAACGACCACATCTTTTTACTCGTTTGTCCAAATCCAACGAAACCAACGCCCACGTCTTCGTTATGATCCCCTCTATCCAGTAAAACAACTTAAACATGTTTTTGAAAGTTTTAAAATTTGAATTCAGACAGATTTGTATTCAATCTTCTTTTGATCATAACTTGAGTTTCGTAACCCCGTTTGAGTTGATTCTTTTTGCAAAGTGAAGCTCTTGACCTAAACTTTCTGATAAGGCCAAATTCACATAATTTTGGTACTGTTAGAAATTGTTTTATGTTGCAAGAGTTATTTGCTTGGTTTTGATGTTTCCCGAATCGTCTTCTTCGTTCTTGCTGATCTTTTGAGTGATTGCTTATGTGTGGTTACTATTGCTTGCTTACGATAGATTGACGGAGTGTGACGAGTAGATCTATCAAGAGTTTTGAGTGCGAATCATCTTCATCAACATTGCAGGCAAGTTCACACTTTGATCATACCCCGTTCATACCCAGTTTTTATTGCATTAGATCTATTTCCTCAAACATTGCATGGTTAGGATCAAATTAATTTGTGGGTTTTGGGAAGTAGTTGAGGTAGTACCTATTACCTGTTCTTTTATCAAACCCTTGGGAGTTACTTCTACGCTGCTTTTATTATTGCCATGCTATGCTCGTAGACGTGGATTTGGGTTTGAGTGATATTCATGACAGATGTGAGATTGTTAATTAATGGTTTACTTAAGGTGGCAACTTAAACTCACATCTGGGTGGATTGAGGTACCTGGGTATTCCAGGATTGCCTGTTTTTCTTTTGGACCGCCACCCAGGTTCAAAGGGATCATGAGATTTTTCATGCTAGAAACTTCCGTGTGCAGCCGCAAGCTATTATGGGCTCTAGCATAGTTGATTAAGTTGTGTGAACTCTTACAGTGGTAGACTAGCAGATGTAGGGGAAAGTAGGTGTAACGGTCTACCCATACGAGATTGATTTAAAGTCTTGGGCTCCAACTAAACCAGATAAAGCACGCATGAGGTTCATGAGTGTGTGTAGATTTGTTGGCAGGGCAAGGCTCAACATTAATCTGTCGGGGTTTCGGAAGGCTGACACAGAAATACGGCGAAGGATAGTCCGGGAGATCATGGATCACTTCAACATTCCAGAGCAGTGGAGAATGCAGGTGGAACACGCTGCACTGAAGAAGGCTAGGGATGCTTGGAGAAACTGGAAGCACGTGCTGTACAAGAAGTACTTGAGTGAAGGCAAGGACCCAATCCCCGCATACCCCCAAATTACAAAGGCAGACTGGGCATAATTCAAAAGGGTCAGGGCAACTACAGAGTTTGCCGAGAAGAGTTTCAAGCAATCGGAACTTCAGAAGAAGAACATACACCCCACCGTATGGGTGTGGCAGGATACTACTGCATGAAACTAATATGGGAACAGGAGGACAAAGAAGCAGTAGCGGCGGGTGGGAATCCGGCCTTTAGTGAAATCAGGGGCGAACGCGGCAGAGACTACTTGCGGGCACGTGCAAAGAGGCATGATGACGGAACTTATTACTTTGAAAACGCACGTGAAGCCAAACTATATGAAGTGATTTTAGAGGCTTCCAAGATCCCTGGAAGGTTCTACAGGAACTCAGGGCCATGTGACATTCTGTCCATTGCTCTGGACACAAAAGAGCCCCCTGGCCATGCAAGGGGTATAGGTGTTAATGTCCCGCACAAGAGGGCTTTCACACTCAGCAAAGAAGAGAGGCTCATCATGAAAAAAGCGAGGAGTGAAATGAAGCAGAATGCATTGTATGAAAGGTTGAAGAAGGAGATTTATCCGGCTGTTCGAAAGGATGTTGAGGAGTCAATGATGATGCAGAAGACTCTAACACTGATAGATAGCCAGCAGATGGGAGGGGAGGCGGGCATGGAGGATGCTGCTTATTGCGCGACAACACCGCACAAGAGTAGATGTGCATCAGCTGACCCCAGCGACACTGAGACTGCAGCTGCTTGTGATGATGCTATATTTGATCTATCTGGAATGAAAGACAGACTGAAGGGCGTGCTTACACATTACATCAAAATGTGCAACAACCTGGGTTTGCCCACCCTTCTTGGAAGATGGCCTCTTCTTGGACAATGTGCCATTGAAGCCGGGCTGTGTGAAGTGCTACGCGACTGAAGTAAAGCCTGGATTCAACGAATTTGGCCTAAAGAATGTCCTAGGAGACTTCGATGAGCAAAGGACCTTGGGAGAAACACTATTACATCACATCTAGTGGCCACAAAAGGAAATAGAGTTCATCGATGAGATTCCTGAAACCCCGCCAAGAGCAACCACTGTCGCCCCTCAACCGGTGATGCTCTCCTTGCCACAGCAGCTCTCGTGGGCTGATGCATCAACCTATGATCAGCCGGCCCGACTTTGTGGCGTACATCCCATGTCATCCTCCGCCCTAAAGTAGCCAGTGGCAAGGCCTACAACTGCTGATGACGCACCACCGGTTCAGATGCCGGCCGTTGAAGCAGCGGGGGGAGACCCAGCTGTAGCACATGCTCAGTAGACCAACCTGGTGGAACAGACTGCTAAGCAGTCTGATGCTTCGGAACTGCCTGCTAAGTAGTCTGTAGGTCTAGAACCGACTGCTCATTTGTCCGTTGGTCCGCAGGCGCGTGATCAACATACCAATGCGTCAGCACTTCCTGCTCAGCAAACCAATGCGTTGGCACGGCCTCCTCAGCACACCGACAAGTTGGCACCATCTGCGCAGAAACCCGTCATAGCTTCAACGCATGGTCAGTAGTCCGATGCCTCTGCTCCTACAACTCAGCAGTCCGTCACAGCAGCACCGCCAGCTCAGCGGTCTGGCATAGATAAACCATCTGCTAAGCAGTCCGTCCAAGCTTCACCATCTGCTCGGCAGTCTACCTTGCAGCGAACCAGACGTTCTACCAGAAATGCTTCAAGTACCAAGAAGGAAGTGGCCAAAAAGGCTACACCCATGACCAGCAGGAGAGTGAAGAGGAAAGAGAACGATTGCCTCTTACTTAAAGCACTCATCGCCCAGAACCAAATTAACAGCAGCTTGTTCAAATCGGGGAGTAATATTATTTCTGACGCCATGGGTGATGAAGAAGTACGTTTGTTGCTTGCTAAAAGTAAAGCAGACGTACTTGAAGCACGCAATTACATCCATGGCCAGCCATTTCTTGTTGGCGAATACTTTAATGAGTGCAGCTCCAGTTGCCGCGAGTTACATGAATATTGCATGGATCAAATATCAGAAGGTCATCATGGTTTGCTAGTCCACTACAACAGAGATCATTTCCGACATGATGCTGGTTCCATCAATGTGAGTTTCGAGGACTTACATCTCTTCTTCAACTTCAACGTGCTCGATGCCACTCTTGTTAGATGCCTGATTTTGTAAGTACTTAACAAACTCTGATCAACTTCTCCATACAAGGCTGTAAATGATAAACAGCTAACTGCATTTTATTCCTCTCAGGGGATTGAACGCGCAGAGAAGAAAAAGGGAGAGTGTGTATTTCATAGATCCTGCATTAGCAAATGGCACAACATTAGATGGTAAGGACCGACGGGACTGGGCCGTTAACACGGTCGTCCATATCTTCGAAACACGCCCCATGCAGAATCATTTCTCTGGCCATATCATGAACGGTAAGTCAAATAAACAACCACGCATACACTGATTGTCTTTCAGATTTCGACATCACTCGTAAGTTCATGGCTTTCTTAATATGTACCAATCACTGGATATTGGTATTCATTGTTCCAAACAAGAACACAGTTTACTACACCGATTCTCTCCGAGAGTCAACAAACGCTCAGGATCTGACGCATGTTCAGCAATTCTTGTATAGGTATTGAATTCTATGATGTTGAAATTAATTTGCATTCATATCTGGTTCAATAATTGATGTTGTCAAAATTCATCATCATTTGTAGTGTGCTCGCATTGTGGCAAACTAAACCAGGGAACCTGTTCAAGAGGGAACTACCTCTGCAGCACGAGATCGTTTCTCCGGTAACACACCGAAATCCATTATTTTTGGAAAATTTATCCAACAGTCTGCAAATACCTTTCCTTACGCTAGTCAAATGTTCAAGCTTCTAAATAAACCTCTTCCTATTTTGTCCAAAGAAAAAATAATACATCTAATACCGGTTAGGTTGTTCCTAACATGACAAATACATGACTAATTTTGTACAAAAAATTTCAGTTTCCTCAGCAAGAAGCAGGGACCAACCTTTGTGGATACTATGTTTGCAGACACATGATCTCCATCTGCATATCTGCTAATAGTTGTGACGATCCTCGCGAATTAGTACCAGTAAGTCTATCTTAATTAGTATCTTCTAATCCACTCATATGGCACATTCTGATCTTAAAAATACTGCAGCTCATCTTAAAACCGAGGACCCCTGAACCGCTCCCGGCTGGTGAATTGCTGATGGTTCGGAGATTTATCAGCGACTTCTTCCTGGATCACTACATCAATCCCACTGGTGATAATGAAGATTTCAGCATGTGTTCTCCTGAAACATTGAGTAAGAGTTAGCCGCTAAACATATAACGCATGGATCCATTGTTTTCCATCTGATGAGGTCTTCGTATTTCGTACACTATGATTAATTATGTAATGCATATATGTGTGGACAAATCATTGGAATTTAGCTACCATATGTTCAATTGCAATTGTTGTGAAATCTGATGAATGTTCTTCCTATGGACACTATTTGTTCAATTGAATATTGTGGCGAATTTGCTTTTTGCGTGCCGATTCAAAATGGGATATTTTTGTTTATTTGTTCAATTGAATATTGTGGCGAATTTGCTTTTTGCGTGCCGATTCAAAATGGGATATTTTTGTTTTAACCTGGCGATTGCTCCGCACACGGTTCAACTAAATGAGTGTGTGCGATCCACATCCGAAAGCATACGTCAATCGTAGCGGAACCGTCGGTGATACATAGCAGATCGCAAATGATTTGCAGCGCTACTACGTGTGCGTAGGGTCTTCGGAACCGTTTGTGATATCGCGTTATCGCACACGAGAACTGGGAGTAAACCGTGCCCAATGCAAAATACAATCCCAGTCATATTTTTTTTAAGGAAACGTGTGGGATCCCAAACGAAAATCACACATCACTCTTGCGGCAATCGTCGGTGATACCCAACAAATCACAAACGGTCTGCAACACTTGTATGTGTGCGAAGGGGCTCTTGAACCGTTTGTGATAGAACATTATCGCAGACGGTAATTGTTGGCAAACGTGTGCGATGGAGTCTAGCATGGCAGACGGGTTACGCAGAAAACTCGTGTGCGATGGGGCACAAATCGCACACAGTTCATATGTTGGCCCATGTGCCTTACATACTGTTTCCCAAACGGTTCGTTATGACAGACCATATGTTTTCACTGCGTCATTAGAAACGCTTAATCACCGATACCACACGTGCGAAAGAATTTAGTGTGTGCTGCATCGCACACGATTACATTTTTGAAGGCCTCTGGATCACTGCTCCATATCCCCGACGGTTTCTGGGTCGTGTGGGAAGGACACCCTATCGCACACACTCACTTGGCGATGGTCCCAAATGCTGTTGCGGAAAGGGGTTAAAAACCGTTTGTATAGCACCGACGCGTACCAGTGGATGGCAGGCGAGTAGATGGGTTCATAGAGAAGGGGGGCAAAGGAGAGAATGGAAGATCTCTTGGCCCACCTAAACCTGCAAGAAGAAGAGGACAACGACTTCGTCTGGGAAGAGGACCTGTCGGATCTGACAACGTTAGCCAAGTGGCTGGCCATAGCTAGAGTTCATACTCCCAAAACTTTTAGTCCAAGTGCATTATATGGCGACATGCGTTCGACGTGGAACCAGGCTAGACCCATGGTATGGAGGAGGATTAATGATAATCTCTTCATAGCGCGGTTCGGATGTTTAGCGGATTGGAACGAGGCAATGTTTGAAGGTCCCTGGCTCTTCAGAGGAGAGGCAGTAATCATGAAGGAGTATGATGGTTTTAATAAACCTGAATCCATCCAGCTTGATAAACTTACTGTTTGGGCACTGGTTCACCATCTCCCCAATAATTTTTAATAGAACCAATAGTTCAGGGGATGGTCTCATGCATTGGTGAGGTAGACGAGGTCCGGTTGAAGTTGCCAGTAGGCTTTTTTGGTGAATTTTTTCGGGTCAAGATCAATATTGACATCAATGCCAAGATTACACGCTTCATTACAGGGAAGAAGGAAATGAAAGGGTTCGATATCAAGTGAGGTATGAAAAGCTCCCTACTTTCTGTTTCAATCGTTGGGAGTTTGGACACTGGTGTGAAGAATGTGGACATGGAGAGCATGATGAATCCTCTTCTGAATGGGGAGAATTTGTTCTAGCTGATGCCTTCAAGTCTAGTCCCGCCAGTCATGGAGTTTCTAGAACACATAGAGGACGTGCCGCTCCCGGGAACACAGGAGGGAGAGGAAGGGGGAGGGGTGCCTACAAGCCAAATCAAAGCTGGCATTTCAATGCCCAAAATCAAAACCCAGTTAACATTGTGGTAGGAAGGGAAACTGATAAGGGGAAAGGGGACACTGCTGACTCAGGCACAGATAAGAGAACCTTGGAGGTGGCAAAGAATGGCACCCACTGATACGTCTCCAACGTATCTATATTTTTTGATTGTTCCATGCTATTATATTATCTGTTTTGGATGTTTTATATGCACTAATATGCTATTTTATTTTATTTTTGGGACTAACCTATTGACCTAGAGCCCAGCGCCAGTTTCTGTTTTTTTCCTTGTTTTAGAGTTTCGCAGAAAAGGAATACCAAACGGAGTCCAAACGGAATGAAACCTTCGCGATGATTTTTCTTGGACCAGAAGACACCCAGGAGACTTGGAGACCAAGTCGGAGGAGCCACGAGGCGGCCACAAGGGTGGAGGGCGCGCCCCTGTCTTGTGGCCCCCCCGTGACTCCCCTGACCTAATTCCTTCGCCTATATATTCACATATATTCCCAAACCACTAGAAGTATCCAAGAAAACACTTTTCCACCGCCGCAACCTTCTGTACCCGTGAGATCCCATCTAGGGGCCTTTTCCGGCACCCTGCCGGAGGGGGATTCGATCACGGAGGGCTTCTATATCAACTCTATTGCCCTTCCAATGACGCGTGAGTACTTTACCTCAGACCTATGGGTCCATAGCTAGTAGCTAGATGGCTTCTTCTCTCTCTTTGATTCTCAATACCATGTTCTCCTCGATGTTCTTGGAGATCTATCTGATGTAATCTTGTTTTGCGGTGTGTTTGTCGAGATCCGATGAATTGCGGATTTATGATCAGCTTATCTATGAATATTATTTGAATCTTCTCTGAATTCTTTTATGCATGATTTGGTATCTTTTTAATTCTCTTCGAACTATCGGTTTGGTTTGGCTAACTAGATTGGTTTTTCTTGCAATGGGAGAAGTGCTTAGCTTTTGGTTCAATCTTGCGGTGTCCTTTCCCAATGACAGTAGGGGCATAAGGAACATCTTCTTGGTGAGTCCTCCCAGATAAGCCTCCAGTTCGTCCCTCTTCCGAGTGAGATCTCCGACCTTGTCGGTCAGGGCCACCTTGTCCTTCTTCAGCTGCACGACTTCTTTGTTGGCTTCATCAATGGCAGTCTTCAGCTTGGCGTTTTCTTCTTCTAACTTGCCGACTGAAGCCAACTTCTTGTCAGCGAGTTCAGTTTTCTCTCGCGCCGTCTTCTGCGCTACTTCAAGGTCGAGGTCCTTCTGCTCCAGAGCCTGCTTCATTTTGTCTAAAGAAATAACATTCTTCAGACGAGCTTGGAGTTGTCTGTTTTCACTAAGCACATCTGTTCGGGTGGAGCCACTCAGTTCAAAAGACGAAAATAAAAGATGACAAGGCGAATAGTCGATCAGTTATTACCTCCCATGGCAGCCACTTCATCCTTAGCCTTCTGCAAGTTCTCCTTGGCCAACTCCAAGTCGAGATTGAGCTGGATCTGTTTCCTCTCCAATTTAGCAAACTGGGCCCCGAGCTCACAAGATTTCTGAAGACAACAAATAAGACATGTCAGTCGACATAAACAAAGATCAATTGCTTCTGAGTGATGAGATACAAGTTCAAGTTATCACGACAAAAAGAATTCCAAGACTACTGCCGAATCAAACATTCAATAGTAGTCTCGGGGACTACACCCAGTGGGTGCACTTGGCGTGCCCCCACTGGTTTGGCTTCACACTCGACATGGCCCGTCCAGTCCGAGTAAAAAAACAACAACAATTCTTCTTAGACCACCATCGACTGCCCGCAGTCGACCGTGGTCTCGGGGACTGCACCCAGTGGGTGCACTTGGCATGCCCCCACTGGTCCGGATCCCACTTGGCACGACCTGTCTGGACCGAGTGGAAGAATCATCAAGAGACATTTGACAAATACCCCCACCAAATCAAACATTTGACGGCGGTCTCGGGGACTACACCCAGTGGGTGCACTCTGCGTGCCCCCACTGATTCACGAGTTCACTCGACGCGACATGGTCGACTCAAGTGAAAGGAGCTAAAAAGCAAAAGGAAAAGCACCCAGTGGGTGGGCGGATGCAAGACAAAGATTCATGATAGATGCACATTAAAGGTTCCAAAACGCTCATCCATGGACGTCTTACGAATAACAAGGCACCAGTTTTTAAGTACCATATCCTAATAGGGCAAAAACCAGTCGGAAATCAACTCACCTGGACATTGGTTTGAAGAGCAGAGCTAGCATCGTAGGCAGCCTTGCTAGCTTCATGCACCACCTTCATTTGCTCCATCATAAGGCCTGATTGACGTATAGCTTCCTTAGAAGCACTCATTTGGTCCTCTGGGACATGATGGGTAACAAAGAGCGGAGTTGGTGGAACAGTCGAAGCAGCTAGGGGATCTGAGGCATGGAGTTGCACGGACGGAGCAAGGACTTGGGCGGTCGACGCTGAAGGACGATCAGTCGACACAGGATCTGCAAAAGAGACAGAAGCCCGAATTGGATCTCTGGATTGCTGGATCACTGGTTCTAGCGCTGATGTCGACTGAGGTACCTTGCTAGCAGGCACCCTCCTACTCGAAGTCCTGCCCTTTCTTCCCGTGGTCTTCTGAGGCACATCTTCATGATCGTCGTCGTCTGGAAGTTCAATGACATTTGGTGGTGCTGCAAAAGACTCGACCGTAAGAGTTCAGTCGACCGACAGTACAATTGACAAAATGAGGGCAAGATTGTATAGTTGTACCCGCTTTGGAAGTGGTCGCGTCTTCAGTTTCCTCATCATCTTGATCCTTGTAAATGTCCATGGAGGTCCCAGAAGTAGCAGCACTGAAAGTTTCAGAATTCACTCGGTCAAGCAAGAGAATGAGTCGACGATAACATAGAAGTTCCCAAGCAAAGCAAAAAGCAAAGAGGGAAAGCAAAACACTTACACAGAAGTGACGGGAACATCCACCTTGATCTTGGGCAAGGCCTTCCGAGGCTTTGAGGGGACGACCTTGGGCTGCTTGGCGGCCTTTTCAGACGGTTCCGGAGTCGAAGTCCGAGTGCCTTTTTGCGCTTGTGTGCTTGGAGGAGCTGCCTTGGCACGACCGACTGCGGAGTCTTGAGACTGTTTGGATCGACGTTCTGAGCGAGGTGGTGAGTGATACGTATCCAACGTATCTATAATTTATGAAGTATTCATGCTGTTATTTTATCATTCTTGGATGTTTTACAACCATTTTATAGCAACATTATATCATTTTTGGGACTAACCTATTGACCCAGTGCCCAGTGCCAGTTGCAGTTTTTTGCTTGTTTTTTACATCACAGGAAATCAATATCAAACGAAGTCCAAACACCGCGAAACTCCACGGAGATTTTATATGGGCTAGAAGACTCCCGATGGGCCAAAGAAGCACCTGGGAGTGCCCCGAGGGGGGCACAACCTGCCAGGGTGCGCCAGGGGGGCCTGGCGCGCCCACGTGGGTTGTGCCCACCTCGGTGGCCTCCCGCACCCCTTCTTTGCACTATAAATTCCCAAATATTCCGAAACCCTTCGGGGGAGACCTAGATCAGAAGTTAGCTTCACATTGGGTGTAGAAACTGAAATCTTTTGAGGCTTGACAATCACAATTTTGGTCATACAAGCAATTCACGAATAATTACTATAAGGAAGAGAACTTCTACACATGCAAATACACTATCCAAGAAATCTTTTGTGATTGTGAGCCCCCATCAAAATATTATATGCCAAAATTGTTGACGTTGGACAAGGAAGACAACGTAATGATTTATGTTTGTCCATGTTCACATAGAAGTTATATTGTCATAGATCCTTCAACATGTGGTGCTTACCCCCATCTTTGCTAGCCAAAAATTCCGCACCAAGTAGAGATACTACTTGTGCATCCAAAACCCTTAAACCCAAATCTTATTTTCAAAAGTCCACCATACCTACCTATTTGCGGTATTTCCGTGCCGTTCTAAGCAAATTTGTATGTGCCATCTCTAATTTTCAAAAACAAATTTCTCTTTTGTGTGCTCGTACCGCTAGCGAGGCGGTGAGGGGTGGCCAATATTTTCCATGCTAGATGTGTTATTCTCACGATGAGTGTTTATTCACTTGTCATTGCACGAGAGTAACGCAAAGGTTTTAGGGTTGCCTAGTCCCGAAATGAAAAATGAATTTACTTTATGTTGTCAAATAATAAATTTCTTGGAAAGTGTTGGTATGGAGGGCACCCGTGGATACGGCTAGCCATGGAAAGTCAAAGTATGGTGGAAAAAGGAATAAACTTTATTTTCTGTTTGGGAATCGCCTATGATATATCTAGCATGGAAAGTGTTGGGAGCTCTAAGTCATTTTCGTTGGTGGGAAAAGTATACCTCTCAAAATGTTTTTATCTCTCAATTTTCGCTTTGAGCTCTGGCACCTCTACAAATCCCTACTTCCCTCTGCAAAGGGCCTATCTTTTACTTTTATGTATTTACTTTCGTGCAAGAGTCAAAGTTATTCTCTCTATTCCTTTTTATTTTTCTCTTTTGGCAAGCATCATGTGGTGAGGAAAGATCTAGGCACATATGTCCAGTTGAATATGGGTAGCATGAGTTATTATTGTAGACACCAACCTTGAGGTTAATACGTTGGGAGGCAAAACAATAAGCCCCTATCTTTCTATGTGTCCAGTTGAAACGTTTTGCTCATGTGTATGCGGTGAGTATTAGCAATTATAGAAGACTATATGATGGTTGAGAATATGGAGCTCTTACTTAAACTTCGTTGAATATGTTGAATTGCAATTGCTTGGTGACTAAGAACATAGGTTGTTGGGTTTCAAGAGAGTTCATTGTCTAAACCTTAACATGTGAATTGGTTGCCACTACAACATGAGGAATTTTATGAGAAAGAATTGTTGTTATAATGCTAGAAAAAGTGATTGAAATTGTCATTGATCAAACTTTTGCACTTTGCTAGCATTCACACTTCATAAATTATTTCTTTTATCATTTACCTACTCGTGGACGAGCAGGAATTAAGCTTGGGGGTGCTGATACGTCTTCAACATATCTGTAATTTATGAAGTATTCATGCTGTTATTTTATCATTCTTGGATGTTTTACAACCATTTTATAGCAATTTTATATCATTTTTGGGACTAACCTATTGACCCAGTGCCCAGTGCCAGTTGCCGTTTTTTGCTTGTTTTTTACATAGCAGGAAATCAATATCAAATGAAGTCCAAACACCGCGAAACTCCACGTAGACTTTTTATGGGCCAAAAGACTCCCGATGGGCCAAAGAAGCACCTCGCGGGGGTGCCCCGATGGGGGCACAACCCGCCAGGGCGTGCCAGGGGGGCCTGGCACGCCCACGTGGGTTGTGCCCACCTCGGTGGCCACCCGCACCCCTTCTTTGCACTATAAATTCCCAAATATTCCGAAACCCTTCGGGGGAGACCTAGATTAGAAGTTCTGCCGTCGCAATGTCTCTGTATCCGCGAAAACCAATCTAGACCCTGTTCCGGCACCCTGCCGAAGGGGGGAATCATCTCCGGTGGCCATCTTCATCATCCCGGCGGCCACCACGATGAGGAGGGAGTAGTCCACCCTCGGGGTTGAGGGTTTGTACCAGTAGCTATGTGTTTGATCTCTCTCTCTCTCGTGATCTATATCATGGGCTTTGTTAATATAGTCGGATCATATGATGTTTCACCCCTCTATATTCTTGTTATGATGGATTGAATCTTTACACTTCAAAGTTTTGTCTTGTCGGATTGAATATTCAGAGATGAGAACACATGATATATGTCTTGCAATACGAAAACTTGAGGTGACAATTGGGGTATCTTGTTGATTCACTTGACATATGTTATGGCATTCAACTCGCGGATTCCCGCAGTGATATTGGGGTAATTTATGCATAGGGGTTGATGCATGTTTTTTCTCCGACAAAAACTTTGTGGTCTCTTTATAGTTCTTTGTGTGGATTGAGTATTATGAATATGAATTTGCTTTGGTGTTATTCTAGTACGAACTCTAGGATAGATCGAACGGAAAAAATAGCTTTGTGTTATTTTAGTACGAACTCTTGAATAGATCGAATGGAAAGAATAGCTTTGAGGTAGTTTCGTGCCCTACAAACAATTCCTATCTTTTGTTCTCCGCTAATAAGAACTCGGGAGTGATTCTTTATTGTACTTTGAGGGATAATCATATGATCCAACTATGTTAGCATTGTTGAGAGGTTGCACTAGCAAAAGTACGGACCCTAGGCCTCATTTTTAAGCATTGCAATACCGTTTTTGTGCCCGTTTACTATTTATTACCTTGCTGTTTTTATTTATTCAGATTATAAAAATATATTTCTACCATCAATATTACACTTTTATCACCATCTCTTCGCCGAACTAGTGCACCTATACAATTTGCCATTGTATTGGGTGTGTTGGGGACACTAGAGATTTCTTGTATTTGGTTGTAGGGTCGTTTGAGAGAGACCATCTTCATCCTACACCTCTAACGGATTGATAAACCTTAGGTCATCCACTTGAGGGAAAATTGCTACTGTCCTACAAAACTCTGCGCTTGGAGGCTCAACACGTGTCTACAAGAATAAAGTTGCGTAGTAGACATCAAGCTCTTTTCTGGCGCCGTTGCTGGGGAGGTGAGTGCATGAAGATATATCTTTAGATCTTGCAATTGAATCTTTTAGTTTCTTGTTTTATCACTAGTTTGGTTTATAAAAGAAAACTACAAAAAATGGAATTTAGGTTGCATCATGTTATTGATCATCTTTATAATATCTTTTTTGAAAATGATGGTTCAGAAAATTGTGCTCAATTGTTAGAAGAAGAAGTCAATAAAATGTTTGGCACAAAATATTTGAATGATGAGCATTATTGCAATGTTGTTAGTATGAATTCTTTGAATATCCAAAATGCTAATGATGATTGCATAAGTCATGACAAAAATCTTTCTTATAAGCATGTCACTTTTTGCAGAGTGAATTCGGAGTGCCTTTGCACACCAAAAAGAGAAGATAGATTTTGTAAGAAGCATAAATATTTAGAAAAAAAGTTGCAAGAGAGGCTAGATGATTGTGCTGAAAGATGTAATTTTTTGGCATCCTTGTGAACTTCGCAATGAACATGGTCATTTAAAGCTTCAATGCAGATTCTTTCATGATCAAATAGTGTCCAAAAATTGTGATAACTTGATTACCCTTGAGCATCATAAAGAGCTTAGTCTTCTTTTGGGGTATGAAGAAATGAAACGTATAACTGAGGGTATTCCAAAATTTAATCTCAATAGATTTCTTGATTTTGATCTAGAGGAAATTTATATGTTTTGTGTGGTAAATTGCATTGAGAATCCTTATATTGCCAACTATCTAAAGTCAAGAAGACAAATAGAATATGAAGAGAGTAGTAATGAAAGGGAAAATATTTCCCAATGCCCTCCTAGTGTTTATTATGATGAATCAGGTAACGAGGAGGAGCTTCCTATCCAACCAATCTCAACAATAAGAAGGTTGGAAGAATTAATTAAACCCACACATGATGTGCTGAAGAAGAAGAAAAGAAGAAAGAAGAGGTAAAAAGGTATCTCTCCCAAGTAATGTTGCTCCTATTATTGTTGTGCCCCATGAAAATGAATCAAAAATAATTGAGGAGAATGATGCACTTGATGATGATATTGCTTCTATGTCTTACGACACAATGTTCGAGAGCACTATTGATGATGATTTTGCTATTCCTATTGCTTGTTGTGATGATTATGATTGGGAAGATAATGGTACTTCTTATAATCTTGGAAATCTTTTTAGCACTTGCTTGGAAGAATATGATAATAATGTTTGCTATACTATTGGTGCCATTCATGCTATTGATAAGAATGATTGTGATGATATGCAAAACCACAAGCTTGGGGATGCTATGTTTGATGAGTATGAAATGTTTGAAGATTTATTTGCTGGAAATAATGCTTGTCCTAATCTTGGGGATGCTTTGCTTAATGAATATGATCCTTTGATTCCTTCTACTTTCGATAAGAAAATTTATTATGATGATAGCATACCTCCTATTTATGATGATTACATTGATGAAAGTGGGTTTGGAAGAGTGTCAACTCTCGGTAGTAGTGATCCCACTATTTTGGAGGGTGTTGAATCTTATTACAATATTGATGAAAGTGGATTTGTAGAGGTCATGACTTTATTTAGTGATTCATCCACTATTTTGGAAGAGGTTTCAATTGATTATGACAATGAAGTTGCTATCTATGATGATTATTATGATGACATGTATGCCATAAAGAGTGATAAATCTTATATGCTTGTGCATCATGAAAATAGTGTTGTATGTGATAGTTATATTGTTGAATCCTTTCATGATGTCTTTGAAAATTATTATGAGGAAGGAACTTATGCTCTTACATATCTCAATAATATCAAGTTTCTTCTCTATGTGTTGATTGTTTTGAAGTTGCACTTGTTTTGCCTTCCTATGCTAGTTGATTCTTATTCCCATAAGTTGTTTGATAAAAAAATCCCTATGCATGGTAATTGGCTTAGACCTAAATGTGCTAGTCATATGCTTCATGATGCTCTTTTCATGTTTCAATTCTTATCTTTTATGCGAGCATCATTGAAATCATCATGCCTAGCTTAAAAGGCATTAAAGAAAAGCGCTTGTTGGGAGACAACCCAACACTTTTACCTACTGTTTTGTGTGTTAACATGATTAAGCTACTGTAGTAATCATGTTTTGTTGCTTTTTTCAATAAAGTGCCAAGTAAAGCCTTTGGGATCATGTTGGGTGATAGTTGATTTGACCCTGCTGAAAAACAGAAACTTTGCGCTCACGAAAATGGGTCCCATTTTTAACAGAAGAGTGATTTTGAGTTGATTCTTTTTGAAGAAGTTTAATATAAAAATTTCTCACGTGGTTCAATTTTTTTAATAATGTTTGGAGTAGAATAAGTATGGTATCCAGATCATTACAGACTATTCTGTTTCTGACAGATTCTGTTTTCAATGCATAGTTTGCTTGCTTTCTCGTTTCTATGGCTTATATTGCTCAATATAAATTGTGGAAATGATATGCTAAAGTATTCATTGTATGTAAACAATTATTAATCTTGTCTTTGACAGTACCAAGTGAAATGGTTTGCTCTTTATCATACTAACCTATCTCACGAAGTTCCGTTAAGTTTTGTGTGATCGAAGTTTTCAAGTTTTGGGTGAGATGTCGATACAAGGAGAATAAGGAGTGACAAGACCCTAAGATTGGGGATGGCCAAGGCACCCCAAGGTAATATCCAAGGAATATCCAAGCAACTAAGCTTGGGGATGCCTCGGAAGGCTGTTGGGGAACGTAGTAATTTCAAAAAAATTCCTACGCACACGCAAGATCATGGTGATGCATAGCAACGAGAGGGGAGAGTGTTGTCCACGTACCCTCGTAGACCGATAGCGGAAGCGTTATCACAACGCGGTTGATGTAGTCGTACGTCTTCACGATCCGACCGATCAAGTACCGAATGTACGGCACCTCCGAGTTCTACACATGTTCAGCTCGATGACGTCCCTCGAACACCGATCCAGCCGAGTGTTGAGGGAGAGTTTCGTCAGCACGACGGCGTGGTGACGATGATGATGTTCCACCGACGCAGGGCTTCGCCTAAGCTCCGCAACGGTATTATCGAGGTGTAATATGGTGGAGGGGGGCACCGCACACGGCTAGGAGATATCAAGGATCAATTGTTGTCTCTGGGGTGCCCCCTGCCCCCGTATATAAAGGAGCAAGGGGGAGGCAGCCGGCCAAGGGGAGAGGCGCGCCATAGGGGGGAGTCCTACTCCCTTTCCTTGTGGGAGTAGGAGAAGGGAAGGGGGAAGGAGAAAGAAGGAAGGGTGCGCCCCCTTTCCCTAGTCCAATTCAGACCAGACCATGGGGAGGGGTGCGGCCACCTTTTGAGGCCTTTCTCTCCTTTCCCGTATGGCCCATTAAGGCCCAATACGAATTCCCGTAACTCTCCGGTACTCCGAAAAATACCCGAATCACTCGGAACCTTTCCGAAGTCCGAATATAGTCGTCCAATATATCGATTTTTACGTCTTGGCCATTTCGAGACTCCTCGTCATGTCCCCAATCTCATCCGGGACTCCGAACTCCTTCGGTACATCAAAACTCAATAAAACTGTCATCGTAACGTTAAGCGTGCGGACCCTACGGGTTCGAGAACTATGTAGACATGACCGAGACACGTCTCCGGTCAATAACCAATAGCGGGACCTGGATGCCCATATTGGCTCCCACATATTCTACGAAGATCTTTATCGGTCAGACCGCATAACAACATACGTTGTTCCCTTTGTCACCGGTATGTTACTTGTCCGAGATTTGATCGTCGGTATCTCGATACCTAGTTCAATCTCGTTACCGGCAAGTCTCTTTACTCGTTCCGTAACACATCATCCCGCAACTAACTCATTAGTCACAATGCTTGCAAGGCTTATAGTGATGTGCATTACCGAGTGGGCCCAGAGATACCTCTCCGACAATTGGAGTGACAAATCATAATCTCGAAATACGCCAACCCAACAAGTACCTTTGGAGACACCTGTAGAGCACCTTTATAATCACCCATTTACGTTGTGACATTTGGTAGCACACAAAGTGTTCCTCCGGTAAACGGGAGTTGCATAATCTCATAGTCATAGGAACATGTATAAGTCATGAAGAAAGCAATAGCAACATACTAAACGATCGAGTGCTAAGCTAACGGAATGGGTCAAGTCAATCACGTCATTCTCCTAATGAGGTGATCTCGTTAATCAAATGACAACTTATGTCTATGGCTAGGAAACATAACCATCTTTGATTAACGAGCTAGTCAAGTAGAGGCATACTAGTGACACTCTGTTTGTCTATATATTCACACATGTATTATGTTTCCGGTTAATACAATTCTAGCATGAATAATAAACATTTATCATGATATAAGGAAATATATAATACTTTATTATTGCCTCTAGGGCATATTTTCTTCAGTCTCCCACTTGCACTAGAGTCAATAATCTAGTTCACATCGCCATGTGATTTAACATCAATAATTCACATCACCATGTGATTAACACCCATAGTTCACATCTCTATGTGACCAACACTCAAAGGGTTTACTAGAGTCAATAATCTAGTTCACATCACTATGTGATTAACACCCAAAGAGTACTAAGGTGTGATCATGTTTTGATTGTGAGATAATTTTAGTCAACGGGTCTGTCACATTCAGATCCGTAAGTATTTTGCAAATACCTATGTCTACAATGCTCTTCACGGAGCTACTCTAGCTAATTGCTCCCACTTTCAATATGTATCTAGACCGAGACTTAGAGTCATCTAGATTTAGTGTCAAAACTTGCATCGACGTAACCCTTTACGACGAACCTTTTGTCACTTCCATAATCGAGAAACATATCCTTATTCCACTAAGGATAACTTTGACCGCTGTCCAGTGATCTACTCCTAGATCACTATTGTACTCCCTTGCCAAAATCAGTGTAGGGTATACAATAGATCTGGTACACAGCATGGCATACTTTATAGAACCTATGGCCGAGGCATAGGGAATGACTTACATTCTCTTTCTATCTTCTGCCGTGGTCGGGCTTTGAGTCTTACTCAATTTCACACCATGTAACACAGGCAAGAAACTCTTTTCTTTGACTGTTCTATTTTGAACTACTTCAAAATCTTGTTAAGGTATGTACTCATTGAAAAAACTTATCAAGCGTCTTGATCTATCTCTATAGATCTTGATGCTCAATATGTAAGCAGCTTCACCGAGGTCTTTCTTTGAAAACTCCTTTCAAACACTCCTTTATGCTTTGCAGAATAATTCTACATTATTTCCGATCAACAATATGTCATTCACATATACTTATCAGAAATGTTGTAGTGCTCCCACTCACTTTCTTGTAAATACAGGCTTCACCGCAAGTCTGTATAAAACTATATCCTTTGATCAACTTATCAAAGCGTATATTCCAACTCCGAGATACTTGCACCAGTCCATAGATGGATCGCTGGAGCTTGCATATTTTGTTTAGCACCTTTAGGATTGACAAAACCTTCTGGTTGCATCATATACAACTCTTCTTTAATAAATCCATTAAGGAATGCAGTTTTGTTTATCCATTTGCCAAATTTCATAAAATGCGGCAATTGCTAACATGATTCAGACAGACTTAAGCATAGATACGAGTGAGAAACTCTCATCGTAGTCAACACCTTGAACTTGTCGAAAAACCTTTTTGCGACAATTCTAGCTTTGTTGATAGTAACACTACTATCAGCGTCCGTCTTCCTCTTGACGATCCATTTATTCTCAATTGCTTGCCGATCATCGGGCAGTCAACCAAAGTCCACACTTTGTTCTCATACATGGATCTCATCTCAGATTTCATGGCCTCAAGCCATTTTGCGGAATCTGGGCTCACCATCGCTTCTTCATAGTTCGTAGGTTCGTCATGGTCTAGTAACATAACCTCCAGAACAGGATTACCGTACCACTCTGGTGCGGATCTTACTCTGGTTTACCTACGAGGTTTGGTAGTAACTTGATCTGAAGTTACATGATCATCATCATTAACTTCCTCACTAATTGGTGTAGGAGTCACAGGAACAGATTTCTGTGATGAACTACTTTCCAATAAGGGAGCAGGTACAGTTACCTCATCAAGTTCTACTTTCCTCCCACTCACTTCTTTCGAGAGAAACTCCTTCTCTAGAAAGGATCCATACTAAGCAACGAATGTCTTGCCTTCGGATCTGTGATAGAAGGTGTACCCAACTGTCTCCTTTGGGTATCCTATGAAGACACATTTCTCCGATTTGGGTTTGAACTTATCAGGATGAATCTTTTTCACATAAGCATCGCAACCCCAAACTTTAAGAAACGACAACTTTGGTTTCTTGCCAAACCACAGTTCATAAGGCGTCGTCTCAACGGATTTTGATGGTGCCCTATTTAACGTGGATGTAGCTGTCTCTAATGCGTAACCCCAAAACGATAGTGGTAAATTGGTAAGAGAGATCATAGATTGCACTATATCCAATAAAGTACAGTTATGACGTTCGGACACACCATTATGCTGTGGTGTTCCAGGTGGCACGAATTTGTGAAACTATTCCACATTGTTTTAATTGAAGACCAAACTCGTAACTCAAATATTCTCCTCCACGATCTGATCGTAGAAACTTTATTTTCTTGTCACGATGATTTTCAACTTCACTCTGAAATTCTTTGAACTTTTCAAATGTTTCAGACTTATGTTTCATCAAGTAGATATACCCATATCTGCTTAAATCATCTGTGAAGGTGAGAAAATAACGATATCCGCCACGAGCCTCAACATTCATCGGACCACATACATCTGTATGTATGATTTCCAACAAATCTGTTGCTCTCTCCATAGTTCCGGAGAACGGTGTTTTAGTCATCTTGCCCATGAGGCACGGTTCACAAGTACCAAGTGATTCATAATCAATTGATTCCAAAATCCCATTAGTATGGAGTTTCTTCATGCGCTTTACACGAATATGACCTAAACGGCAGTGCCACAAATAAGTTGCACTATCATTATTAACTTTGCATCTTTTGGCTTCAATATTATGAATATGTGTATCACTACGATCGAGATCCAACAAACCATTTTCGTTGGTGTGTATGACCATAGAAGGTTTTATTCATGTAAACAGAACAACAATTGTTCTCTAACTTAAATGAATAACCGTATTGCAATAAACATGATCAAATCATATTCCTGCTCAACGCAAACACCAAATAACACTTATTTAGTTTCAACACTAATCCCGAAAGTATAGGGAGTGTGCGATGATGATCATATCAATCTTGGAACTACTTCCAACACACATCGTCACCTCGCCTTTTACTAGTCTTTGTTTATTCTGCAACTCCCGTTTCGAGTTACTACTCTTTAGCAACTGAACCAGTATCAATTACCGAGGGGTTGCTATAAACACTAGTAAAGTACACATCAATAATCTGTATATCAAATATACCTTTGTTCACTTTTACTAGTCTCTGTTTATTCTGCAACTCCCGTTTCGAGTTACTACTCTTAGCAACTGAACCAGTATCAATTACCGAGGGGTTGCTATAAACACTAGTAAAGTACACATCAATAATCTGTATATCAAATATACCTTTGTTCACTTTGCCATCCTTCTTATCCTCCAAATAGTTGGGGTAGTTCCGCTTCCAGTGACCAGTCCCTTTGCAGTAGAAGCACTTAGTCTCAGGCTTAGGTACAGACTTGGGCTTCTTCACTTGAGTAGCAACTTGCTTGCCGTTCTTTTTGAAGTTCCCCTTCTTCCCTTTTCCCTTTTCTTGAAACTAGTGGTCTCGTCAACCATCAACACTTGATGTTTTTCTTGATTTCTACCTTCATCGATTTCAGCATCACGAAGAGCTCGGGAATTACTTTCGTCATCCCTTGCATACTATAGTTCATCACAAAGTTCTACTAACTTGGTGATGGTGACTAGAGAATTCTGTCAATCACTATTTTATCTGGAAGATTGACTCCCACTTGATTCAAGCGATTGTAGTACCCAGACAATCTGAGCACATGCTCACTAGTTGAGCGATTCTCCTCCATCTTTTAGCTATAGAACTTGTTGGAGATTTCATATCTCTCAACTCGGGTATTTGCTTGAAATATTAACTTCAACTCCTGGAACATCTCATATGGTCCATGATGTTCAAAACGTCTTTGAAGTCCCGATTCTAAGCCGTCAAGCATGGTGCACTAAACTATCAAGTAGTCATCATATTGAGCTAGCCAAACGTTCATAACGTCTGCATCTGCTCCTGCAATAGGTCTGTCACCTAGCGGTGCATCAAGGACATAATTTTTCTGTGCAGCAATGAGGATAATCCTTAGATGACGGATCCAATCCGCATCTTTGCTACTAACATCTTTCAACATAATTTTTCTCTAGGAACATATCAAAAATAAACACAGGGAAGCAACAACGCGAGCTATTGATCTACAACATAATTTGCAAAAATACTATCAGGACTAAGTTCATGATAAATTTAAGTTCAATTAATCATATTACTTAAGAACTCCCACTTAGATAGACATCCCTCTAATCCTCTAAGTGATCACGTGATCCATATCAATTAAACCATGTCCGATCATCACGTGAGATGGAGTAGTTTGAATGGTGAACATCACTATGTTGATCATATCTACTATATGATTCACACTCGACCTTTCGGTCTCCGTGTTCCGAGGCCATATCTGTTATATGCTAGGCTCGTCAAGTTTAACCTGAGTATTCCGCGTGTGCAACTGTTTTGCACCCGTTGTATTTGAATGTAGAGCCTATCACACCCGATCATCACGTGGTGTCTCAGCACGAAGAACTTTCGCAACGGTGCATGCTCAGGGAGAACACTTATACTTTGATAATTTAGTGAAGGATCATCTTATAATGCTACCGTCAAACAAAGCAAGATAAGATGCATAAAGGATTAACATCACATGCAATCAATATAAGTGATATGATATGGCCATCATCATCTTGTGCTTGTGATCTCCATCTCCGAAGCACTGTGCTTGTGATCTCCATCTCCGAAGCACCGTCATGATCACCATCGTCACCGGTGCGACACCTTGATCTCCATCGTAGCAACGTTGTCGTCTCGTCAATCTTATGCTTCTACGACTATCACTACCGCTTAGTGATAAAGTAAAGCATTACATGGCGATTGCATTGCATACAATAAAACGACAACCATATGGCGCCTGCCAGTTGCCGATAACTCGGTTACAAAACATGATCATCTCATACAACAAATTATATCACATCATGTCTTGACCATATCACATCACAACATGCCCTGCAAAAACAAGTTAGACGTCCTCTACTTTGTTGTTGCAAGTTTTACGTGGCTGCTACGGGCTTAGCAAGAACCGTTCTTACCTACGCATCAAAACCACAACGATAGTTTGTCAAGTTGGTGCTGTTTTAACCTTCGCAAGGACCGGGCGTAGCCACACTCGGTTCAACTGAAGTGAGAGAGACAGACACCCGCCAGTCACCTTTAAGCAACGAGTGCTCGCAACGGTGAAACCAGTCTCGCGTAAGCGTACGCGTAATGTCGGTCCGGGCCGCTTCATCTCACAATACCGCTGAACCAAAGTATGACATGCTGGTAAGCAGTATGACTTATATCGCCCACAACTCACTTGTGTTCTACTCGTGCATAGCATCAACGCATAAAACCAGGCTCTGATACCACTGTTGGGGAACGTAGTAATTTTAAAAAAATTCCTACGCACACGCAAGATCATGGTGATGCATAGCAACGAGAGGGGAGAGTGTTGTCCACGTACGCTCGTAGACCGATAGCGGAAGCGTTATCACAACGCGGTTGATGTAGTCGTACGTCTTCACGATCCGACCAATCAAGTACCGAACGTACGGCACCTCCGAGTTCTACACACGTTCAGCCCGATGACGTCCCTCGAACTCCGATCCAGCCAAGTGTTGAGGGAGAGTTTCGTCAGCACGACGGCGTGGTGACGATGATGATGTTCCACCGACGCAGGGCTTCGCCTAAGCTCCGCAACGGTATTATCGAGGTGTAATATGGTGGAGGGGGGCACCGCACACGGCTAAGAGATCTCAAGGATCAATTGTTGTCTCTGGGGTGCCCCCCTGCCCCCGTATATAAAGGAGCAAGGGGGAGGCAGCCGGCCAAGGGGAGAGGCGCGCCATAGGGGGGAGTCCTACTCCCACCGGGAGTAGTACTCCTCCTTTCCTTGTGGGAGTAGGAGAAGGGAAGGGGGAAGGAGATAGAAGGAAGGGTGCGCCCCCTTCCCTAGTCCAATTCGGACCAGACCATGGGGAGGGGTGCGGCCACCTTTTGAGGCCTTTCTCTCCTTTCCCGTATGGCCCATTAAGGCCCAATACGAATTCCCGTAACTCTCCGGTACTCCGAAAAATACCCGAATCACTCGGAACCTTTCCGAAGTCCGAATATAGTCGTCCAATATATCGATTTTTACGTCTCGGCCATTTCGAGACTCCTCGTCATGTCCCCGATCTCATCCAGGACTCCAAACTCCTTCGGTACATCAAAACTCAATAAAACTATCATCGTAACGTTAAGCGTGCGGACCCTACGGGTTCGAGAACTATGTAGACATGACCGAGACACGTCTCCGGTCAATAACCAATAGCGGGACCTGGATGCCCATATTGGCTCCCACATATTCTACGAAGATCTTTATCGGTCAGACCGCATAACAACATACGTTGTTCCCTTTGTCACCGGTATGTTACTTGCCCGAGATTTGATCGTCGGTATCTCGATACCTAATTCAATCTCGTTATCGGCAAGTCTCGTTACTCGTTCCGTAACACATCATCTCGCAACTAACTCATTAGTCACAATGCTTGCAAGGCTTATAGTGATGTGCATTACCGAGTGGGCCCAGAGATACCTCTCCGACAATTGGAGTGACAAATCCTAATCTCGAAATACGCCAACCCAACAAGTACCTTTGGAGACACCTGTAGAGCACCTTTATAATCACCCATTTACGTTGTGACATTTGGTAGCACACAAAGTGTTCCTCCGGTAAACGGGAGTTGCATAATCTCATAGTCATAGGAACATGTATAAGTCATGAAGAAAGCAATAGCAACATACTAAACGATCGAGTGCTAAGCTATTGGAATGGGTCAAGTCAATCACGTCATTCTCCTAATGAGGTGATCTCGTTAATCAAATGACAACTTATGTCTATGGCTAGGAAACATAACCATCTTTGATTAACGAGCTAGTCAAGTAGAGGCATACTAGTGACACTCTGTTTGTCTATATATTCACACATGTATTATGTTTCCGGTTAATACAATTCTAGCATGAATAATAAACATTTATCATGATATAAGGAAATATATAATACTTTATTATTGCCTCTAGGTCATATTTCCTTCAAAGGCACCCCAAGGTAATATACAAGTCTACATGTTACTGTTTGAAAACAGATAGTTCATCGGTGTTGCAAAAATTCCCTAGAAAAGTCAGAGTGTGATAAAATGTTGAAACGTTTTGCATAATAAGCTATGATAAATTTTCTACAGTGTGGTAGAATTTCATAATTTTTGGAGTTGAATAAGTATTGATACTCTTGCATTCTTTACAGACTGTACTGTTTTGGCAGATTGCTGTTATGTTTGCAATTTTTGCATATGTTTGCTTGTTTAATGATTCTATTTGAGGATAGGAGTATTAAATATGTAGAGTAATTTAGTATGCAATGTTGAATAATAGTTTTAGTGATTTGCTACATTATAGAATGATAAGGTTTTTGCATTGGTTTATACTAACTTATCTCACAAGTTCTTGTCGAGTTTTGTGTGGATGAAGTTTTTAAGATTTAGGGAAACCGTGATATGAGAGGAATTAAGGAGACACAAAAGCTCAAGCTTGGGGATGCCCAAGGCATCCCAAGATAACATTTCAAGAAGTCTCAAGCATCTATGCTTGGGGATGTCCCGGTAGGCATCCCACCTTTCTTCATCAACAACTATCGGTTAGTATCGGTTGAACCTAAGTTTTTGCTTCTTCACATGATGTGTGCTATCCTTGAAATGTCATTTTAATTTGTTTTTGCTTTAGGTTTTAATAAAATACTTAGATATGAAAGTTTTTAAATAAGAGAGAGTCCACAATTAGCTACCTATTTACCTAACTACTCGCATGATCTTCACTTATATCTTTTTGGAGTAGTTTGTCATTTACTCTTGTGCTTCACTTATATCATATGAGTAAATTGTTGAATAAATTGAATGTCATGAGGTTGATATCATATCATGCCTAGTGGTAGCTTCACATTGGGTTTAGAAAGTGAAATCTTTTGAGGCTTGACAATCACAATTTTGGTCATACAAGCAATTCACGAATAATTAGTATAAGGAAGAGAACTTTTTCACATGCAAATACACTATCCTAGAAATCTTTTGTGATTGTGAGCCCCCATCAAAATATTATATGCCAAAATTGTTGACGTTGGACAAGGAAGACAACGTAATGATTTATGTTTGTTCATGTTCACACAGAAGTTATATTGTCATAGATCCTTCAACATGTGGTGCTTACCCCCCATCTTTGCTAGCCAAAAATTCCGCACCAAGTAGAGATACTACTTGTGCATCCAAAAACCCTTAAACCCAAATCTTATTTTCAAGAGTCCACCATACCTACCTATTTGCGGTATTTCCGTGCCGCTCTAAGCAAATTTGTATGTGCCAGCTCTAATTTTCTAAAACAAATTTCTCTTTTGTGTGCTCGTACCCCTAGCGAGGCGGCGATGGGTGGCCAATATTTTCCATGCTAGATGTGTTATTCTCACGATGAGTGTTTATTCACTTGTCATTGCACGAGAGTAACGCAAAGGTTTTAGGGATGCCCAGTCCCAAAATGAAAAATGAATTAACTTTATGTTGTCAAATAATAAATTCCTTGGATAGTGTTGGTATGGAGGGCACCCGTGGATACGGCTAGCCATAGAAAGTGAAAGTATGGTGGAAAAAGGAATAAACTTTATTTTCTGTTTGGAAATCGCCTATGATATATCTAGCATGGAAAGTGTTGGGAGCTCTAAGTCATTTTCGTTGGTGGGAAAAGTATACCTCTCAAAATGTTTTTATCTCTCAATTTTTGCTTTGAGCTCTGGCACCTCTACAAATCCCTACTTCCCTCTACGAAGGGCCTATCTTTTACTTTTATTTATTTACTTTCGTGCAAGAGTCAAAGTTATTCTCTCTATTCCTTTTTATTTTTCTCTTTTCGCAAGCATCATGTGGTGAGGAAATATCTAGGCACATATGTCCAGTTGAATATGGGTAGCATGAGTTATTATTGTTGACATCACCCTTGAGGTGAATACGTTGGGAGGCAAAACAATAAGCCCCTATCTTTCTATGTGTCCAGTTGAAACGTTTTGATCATGTGTATGCGTTGAGTATTAGCAATTATAGAAGACTATATGATGGTTGAGTATATGGAGCTCTTACTTAAACTCCGTTGAATAAGTTGAATTGCAATTGCTTGGTGACTAAGAACATAGGTTGTTGGGTTTCAAGAGAGTTCATTGTCTAAACCTTAACATGTGAATTGGTTGCCACTACAACATGAGGAATTTTATGAGAAAGAATTGCTGTTATGATGCTAGAAAAAGTGATTGAAATTGTCGTTGATCAAACTTTTGCACTTTGCTAGGATTCACACTTCATAAATTATTTCTTTTATCATTTACCTACTCGCGGACGAGCAGGAATTAAGCTTGGGGGTGCTGATACGTCTCCAATGTATCTGTAATTTATGAAGTATTCATGCTGTTATTTTATCATTCTTGGATGTTTTACAACCATTTTATAGCAATTTTATATCATTTTTTGGGAGTAACCTATTGACCCAGTGCCCAGTGCCAGTTGCTGTTTTTTGCTTGTTTTTTACATAGCAGGAAATCAATATCAAACGAAGTCCAAACACCGCGAAACTCCACGAAGATTTTTTATGGGCCAAAAGACTCCCGATGGGCCAAAGAAGCACCTCGGGGGGTGCCCCGAGGGGGGCACAACCCACCAGGGCGCGCCAGGGGGGCCTGGCGTGCCCAGGTGTGTTGTGCCCACCTCGGTGGCCTCCCGCACCCCTTCTTTGCACTATAAATTCCCAAATATTCCGAAACCCTTCGGGGGAGACCTAGATCAGAAGTTCCGCCGCCGCAAGGTCTCTGTATCCGTGAAAACCAATCTAGGCCCCGTTCCGGCACCCTGCCGGAGGGGGAATCATCTCCGGTGGCCATCTTCATCATCCCGGCGGCCACCACGATGAGGATGGAGTAGTCCACCCTCGGGGCGGAGGGTTTGTACCAGTAGCTATGTGTTTGATCTCTCTCTCTCTCGTAATCTATATCATGGGCTTTGTTAATATAGTCGGATCATATGATGTTTCTCCCCTCTATACTCTTGTTATGATGAATTGAATCTTTACACTTCAAAGTTTTGTCTTGTCGGATTGAATATTCAGAGATGAGAACACATGATATATGTCTTGCAATACGAATACTTGAGGTGACAATTGGGGTATCTTATTGATTCACTTGACATATGTTATGGCATTCAACTCGTGGATTCCCGCGGTGATATTGGGGTAATCTATGCATAGGGGTCGATGCACATTTTTTCTCCGACGGAAACTTTTGGGTCTCTTTATAGTTCTTTGTGTGGATTGAGTATTATGAATATGAATTTGCTTTGGTGTTATTCTAGTACGAACTCTAGGATAGATCGAACGGAAAAAATAGCTTTGTGTTATTTTAGTACGAACTCTTGAATAGATCGAACGGAAAGAATAGCTTTGAGGTAGTTTCGTGCCCTACAAACAATTTCTATCTTTTGTTCTCCGCTAATAAGAACTCGGGAGTGATTCTTTATTGCACTTTGAGGGATAATCACATGATCCAACTATGTTAGCATTGTTGAGAGGTTGCACTAGCGAAAGTACGGACCCTAGGCCTCATTTTTAAGCATTGCAATACTGTTTTTGTGCCCGTTTACTATTTGTTACCTTGCTGTTTTTATTTATTTAGATTATAAAAATATATTTCTACCATCAATATTACACTTTTATCACCATCTCTTCGCCGAACTAGTGCACCTATACAATTTGCCATTGTATTGGGTGTGTTGGGGACAATAGAGATTTCTTGTATTTGGTTGTAGGGTCATTTGAGAGAGACCTTCTTCATCCTACACCTCTCATGGATTGATAAACCTTAGGTCATCCACTTGAGGGAAAATTGCCACTGTCCTACAAAACTCTGTGCTTGGAGGTTCAACACGTGTCTACAAGAATAAAGTTGCGTAGTAGTCATCAGCGAGTCGAATTCCTCACTGTCGTCCGAGTCGTCACTGTCATCTTCATTGTCATCGGGGGATTGCCAGTCGCCACTCTCGTCTGTGCTCTTTGTTCCCTCCTGGACTTGCTCCCCGTTTGGCATCGAGTACATCTCAGTATAAATCTGCAAAGCAAGGAGTTAAACAATCATCAATCAGATTCAAGGAAAGTTGCAAATCAGAATAAAAAGGCACTCGGCAACAAAGGTCAGAACTTGTCCGGCTCATTGTCGGCGTCGAATGGTGCAACTCTTCTGGACCCCCTGGGGTTGTCTTTGTTTCCAGTGATGCTCCGCAGCCACTATGCCATCGTCTTCTCGGTGACCTCCTCTGGGTGGACCTGAGCGGTGTCGTTAGCGCCCGAGTACATCCACATCGGATGATCGCGGGCTTGGAGAGGCTGCATGCGTCGACTGAGAAACACCTCCAACAAATCCATGCCAGTCACGCCATCACGGACTAATTGGACTACCCGGTCGACTAGCGTTGACACCTCTCCTTTCTCTGCTGGAGTCACGGTCAATGAAGAGGGTTGGCGGACTCGATCCATGGTGAAGGGGGAAGACCAGTCGACTGACGAGGAGTCAGAACATCTTGGCAATAGAACCAGGTCGGCTGCCACCCCCTAACCGACTCGGTAAGAGTCATAGAAGGAAACGTATTCCTACCCCTCGTATGGATCCCTAAACCCCACACATTAGGATCACGTGTGTCTTTTCATCAGTCGGATTTGCCTTCTTCACAGTTTGAGAACGACGGGTAAAGATGTGTTTGAATAGACCCCAATGCGGTCGACAACCCAAGAAATTTTCACATAGAGAGACATACGCAGCGAGATATGTGATTGTGTTGGGAGAGAAATGATGAAGTTGGGCACCAAAAATGTTCAAGAAACCCCATAAAAAAGGATGAGGAGGCAGAGTGAAACCGCGGTCGACATGGGTTGCGAGGAGGATGCACTCACCCTCCTGCGGCCGAGGCTCGGTCTCGTTCCTCGGCAACCTCCAAGACCCGTGAGAAATCAAGCCTCCACTGGCCAGATCCTCCAAGTCTGCTTTCTGGATCGTGGATCAAATCCAGTCCCCCTGGATCCAACCAGGCGGCAAACCAGACCTCGACGATGACCCCCGACTCGTCTTCTTGCCCTTCGCCGCCGTCGCTGCCTTCTTTGAGCGCTCCAGGGCCACCGTCTTGTCCTTTCCCATGGCGGCGGAGTGCACACGGGCGAGCAGAGACGACGAAGATGGTGGAGATCGCGGTGGAGAAGCAGAGGAGGAAGAGGATGATTGGGATGCACTATGCGTTGCATCGACCCGGGCACTATTTATGAGACCACTTCCGAGTGGCTGACGAGTGGGCCCGAGCGATCTTATCATATCCCGCAGCAGGCGCTAGCCCGATACATGGTGAAAAAGGCGACACGAAGATCGAGGCAACCTTGTCTATCCACTCCGATTACCGCGGCACGCTCCGTCCCGCGCGCTTCCCCAAAATTTCGAATCCCGTGAGATTCGGGAACGGCAGAGCAACCAATCGCACTGAAGATTTCGTACCATATCAACACTCAAAGATTGTCAGTATAGTTCACTCGACGACTTCTGAATCGATCAAGGCGACTGAAATAAGGTTGAAGTTTCAGAGTGATTCCCAGACTTAGGTAAAATGCCTCCGAAGCATAGGAATCGAGTCGGAATCAACTTCAACCCTTCTTCACTCGGACCTCAATCCATTCGGGGGCTAATGATGATGACATGTACCTAGGGTAGGGTAATAGGCCTGACCTAGATGCCACTCCCAAGGACTCTACCCTAGAGTCAAAGACATTCAAAATACAACAGAAGAAACCGACTGAGTTCACCTTGAAGTGCAATCCACTCGACCATCTACCTCACTCGGATACCCAAATTCCATTCGACCAAGATAATAGTCACTCGACTATATGAAGAATCACTCGGAGACGGAAGGCCTAAAGCCAATCAGGATGGCAACAGTCAGGAGTTCACTCTGTAGTCTTTAAGATCATTTATAGCTCTTTATAGCTGGCGTTACCAGTAACGCCCTGTCTTAATGTACATTGAACCCTGTGTAACGTGGGATGGCTGGGGTCCTGGCGCACTCTATATAAGACACCCCCTCCACTGGCACAAGGGTTCGCACCCCCTGTAACTCTCGCGCATAATCCAGTCGACCAAGACTCCAGGCACCGAGACGTAGGGCTGTTACTTCCTCCGAGAAGGGCCTGAACTCGTAAATCTTGCGTGCACAACCTCACCGTAGCTAGGATCTTGCCTCCTCCTACGTACCCCCTACTCTTACTGTCAGACTTTCTCCCATGACAACTGACTCTAGTACAAGTGGGAGATTGAAGGAAATATGCCCTGGAGGCAATAATAAAGTTGTTATTTTATATTTCCTTATTCATGATAAAGGTTTATTATTCATGCTAGAATTTGATCGGAAACTTAAATACATGTGTGAATACATAAACAAATATAGTGTCCCTAGTAAGCCTCTACTAGACTAGCTCATTGATCAAAGATGGTTAAGGTTTCCTAACCATGGACATGTGTTGTCATTTGATAATGGGACCACATCATTAGGAGAATGATGTGATGGACAAGACCCATCGTTAGCTTAGCATATTGATCGTTCAGTTTATTGCTATTGCTTTCTTGATGACAAATACATATTCCTTCGACTATGAGATTATGCAACTCCTGGATACCGGAGGAATACCTTGTGTGATATCAAACGTCACAACGTAACCGGGTGATCATAAAGATGCTCTACAGGTATCTCCGAAGGTGTTTGTTGAGTTGGCATAGATCGAGATTAGGATTTGTCACTCCGAGTATCGGAGAGGTATCTCTGGGCCCTCTCGGTAATACACATCATAAGAAGCCGAGCAAGCAAAGTGAATAAGGAGTTAGTTGCAAGATCATGTATTACAGAATGAGTAAAGAGACTTGCCGGTAACGAGATTGAACTAGGTATGAAGATACCGACGATCAAATCTCGGGCAAGTAACATACGGATGGACAAAGGGAATTACGTATGTTGTCATAAGGTTTGACCGATAAAGATCTTCGTAGAATATGTAGGAGCCAATATGGGCATCCAGGTTTTGCTATTGGTTATTGACCGGAGAGGTGTCTAGGTCATGTGTACATAGTTCTCGAACCCGTAGGGTCCGCACGCTTAACGTTCGTTGATGAGATAGTGTTATATGAGTTATATGATTTGGTGACCGAATGTTGTTTGGAGTCCCGGATGAGATCACAGACATGACAAGGAGCTCGGGAATGGTCCGGAGGTAAAGATTGATATAGAGGACGATGATATTCGGACACCGGAAGAGTTTCGGAGTGCACCGGGTAGTCAACGGGGCACCGGAAGGGGTTCCGAACACCCCCGGGAGGTCTATGGGCCTAATGGGCCAAGGGAAGAGGCATACCGGCCCACAAGGGGGCTGGCACGCCCCTCTCCCTGGCCGCCAGCCCTAGGGAAGGAAAGGGGGATGGCTAGCCCTTCCTGCCTTCCCTTCCACATGGGAGAAAGGAAAGGGAGGGGCGCCACCCTTCCCTGCCTTTCCCCGCTCACCTAGAAAGGCAAGGGGGTGCGGCAAGGGGCAGGACCCCAAGTGGGATTCGGCCCCACTTGGGGCGCCTCCTTGGCTACTCCTCCCTCCCCCACCTATATATATGTGGGAGGGGGCACCACACAAGACCACGACAATTTTTTTAGCCATGTGCGGCTCCCCTCTCCACAGTTTCGTCTGATGTCTACTACGCAACTTTATCCTTGTAGACGTTGGTGGGCCTCCAAGTGCAGAGTTTTGTAGGACAGTGGCAAATTTCCCTCAAGTGGATGACCTAAGGTTTATCAATTTGTGGGAGGCGTAGGATGAAGATGGTCTCTCTCAAACAACCCTACAACCAAATAACAAAGAGTCTTTTGTGTCCCCAACACACCCAATACAATGGTAAATTGTATAGGTGCACTAGTTCGGCGAAGAGATGGTGATACAAGCATAATACGGATAGTATATATAGGTTTTTGTAATCTGAAAATATAAAAACAGCAAGGTAACAAGTGGTAAAAGTGAGCGAAAACGGTATTGCAAAGCTTGAAAACAAGGCCTAGGGTTCATACTTTCACTAGTGCAAGTTCTCTCAACAATGATAACATAATTAGATCATATGGCAATCCTTAACGTGCAACAAAGAATCACTCCAAAGTTTCTATCGGAGAACGTAGGACGAAAAACGTGCATCAACCCCTATGTATAGATTACCCCAATGTCACCTCGGGAATCCACGAGTTGAGTGCCAAAACATACATCAAGTGAACCAATAGAAGATCCCATTGTCACCACAGATATTCCATTGCAAGACATACATCAAGCGTTCTCAAATCCAATACGCAATCCAACATAATGGAACCTCAAAGAGCAAGACTCAATTCATCACAAGAAGGTAGAGGGGGAGAAACACCATATGATGCAACTATAATAACAAAGCTCGCGGTACATCAAGATCGTGCCAAATCAAGAACATGAGAGAGAACGATCAAACACATAGCTACTGGTACATACCCTCAGCCCCGAGGGTGAACTACTCCCTCCTCGTCATGGAGAGCACCGGGATGATGAATATGGCCACCGGTGATGGTTTCCCCCTCTGGCAGGGAGCCGGAACGGGCTCCCAATTGTGTTTTCATGGCTACAAAGGCTTGCGGCGGCGTAACTCCCGATCTAGGTTTCTTTCTGGGGGTTTCTGGATTTGTAGGAATTTTTGGCGTCGGTTTCACGCCAGGGGGGTCCACGAGTCAGCGACAAGGTAGGGGGCGCCCTAGGGGGGTGGGGGCACCCTCCACCCTTGTCGTTGACTCGGGACTCCTTTGGCCCAACTCTTGTGCTTCGGGGGATTCTTCTAGTCCATAAAAAATCACCGTAAATTTTCAGCTCGTTTGGACTCTGTTTGATATTCCTTTTATACAAAACTCAAAAACAAGGAAAAAATAGAAACTGGCACTGGGCTCTAGGTTAATAGGTTAGTCCCAAAAATATTATAAAATAGCATATAAATGCATATAAAACATCCAATATGGATAATATAATAGGATGGAACAATCAAAAATTATAGATACGTTGGACACGTATGAAGCATCCCCAAGCTTAATTCCTGCTCGTCCTCGAGTAGGTAAATGATAAAAACGGAATTTTTGATGTGGAATGCTACCTAACATATTTATCAATGTAATCTTCTCAATTGTGGCAAGAATATTTAGATCCATAAGATTTAAAACAAAAGTTTAATATTGACATAAAAACAATAATACTTCAAGCATACTAATAAAGCAATCATGTCTTCTCAAAATAACATGGCCAAAGAAAGTTATCCCTACAAAATCATATAGTCTCGCTATGCTCCATCTTCATCACACAAAATACTCAAATCATGGACAACCTCGATGACAAGCCAAGCAATTGTTTCATACTTTTGATGTTCTCAAACCTTTTCAACTTTCATGCAATACATGAGCGTGAGCCATGGGCATAGCACTATAGGTGGAATAGAATATGGTGGTTGTGGAGAAGACAAAAAGATAGTCTTGATACGCCTCCAACGTATCTATAATTTTTTATTGTTCCATGCTATTATATTATCTGTTTTGGATGTTTTATATGAATTATTATGCTATTTTATATTATTTTTGGGACTAACCTATTAACCTAGAGCCCAGTACCAGTATCTATTTTTTCCTTGTTTTAGAGTTTCGCAGAAAAGGAATATCAAACGGAGTCCAAACGGAATGAAACTTTCGCGATGATTTTTCTTGGACCAGAAGACATCCAGAGGACTTGGAGTACATGTCAGGGAAGCCATGAGGTGGCCACAAGGACGGAGGGTGCGCCCAGGGGGGTAGGGCGCCCCCACTATCGGATTACGGGTTCCGGCAAACCCTTGAGGTTCGAACACTAGGGTGCGCACGAAGATCTCTCTTCCCCTAGCTCACACTCACAACAATCTCAAGGCCTAGCTCGCTGAACCCAAAGAACAAGGGACACAAGAGTTTATACTGGTTTGGGCCACCGATGTTGTGTAATACCCTACTCCAGTGTGGTGTGGTGGATTGCCATGTAGGCTGAGGATGAACAAGTACAATGGAAGAACAGCCTCCTGAGGAGAGGTGTTCTTGAGCTCGGTGAGCTTGTGTGTGTGTGAGGATGATCTGAATGATCCCCCTACTAGGGTGGTGGCTAGTCCTATTTATAGAGGCCCTGGTCCTCTTCCCAAATGTTAGGCGGGAAGGGATCCCACTGTCGGTGTCAAAACCGGCGGATCTCGGGTAGGGGGTCCCGAACTGTGCGTCTAGGATCGATGGTAACAGGAGACGGGGGACACGATGTTTACCCAGGTTCGGCCCTCTCTATGGAGGTAATACCCTACTTCCTGCTTGATTGATCTTGATGAATATGAGTGTCACAAGAGTTGATCTACCACGAGATCGTAATGGCTAAACCCTAGAAGTCTAGCCTCTGAGTATATGGTAATGAATCTGTCCTATCCGGACTATGCCCTCCGGTTTATATAGACACCGGAGGGATCTAGGGTTACATGAGGTCGGTTACATAAGAGGGAATCTTCATAGTCGATCGCCTTGCTTGCCTTCCACGCCAAGTAGGGTCCAATCTGGACACGGGTATAGTCTTCGGTCTTCGTGTCTTCACAGCCCATCAGTTCGGCCCAATGAGTAACAGGCCGAACACCCGAGGACCCCTTAATCCAGGACTCCCTCAGTAGCCCCTGAACCTGGCTTCAATGACGAGGAGTCCGGCATGCAGATTGTCTTCGGCATTGCAAGGCAGGTTCCCCTTCTTTCGAACTCCAAGATAGTCTTCTGATGCGATGATTGTATCCGAACCTGCAACGCATTCCACACACACAACCGCAAAGAGAATATAATATTTGTACGAGTCTAATCTGCTGACAGTTTTTATGACGCTACGCCTGTCCGGTTATAATCTTGAACCGTTTTTCATCTGCCACCCCACGTTGCTAGACGCGGTTGCTATTGGCACGTCTTGTCGAAGCAGAGATCATGTCCCCTTATTGCGGGATTCTCATCAATGCGGGCATGAGTAACCCAACCGCGCCATTTGCACAACCATTGGGAACAGGCGAGTTTAAGGCAAGTGGGAAAGCGCTTGACATTTGCGGCCTTTATAAAGGGGGTAAGGATTCCCTTCTTTCACCCACGCCCTTTCTCTTCCTCAGCCCTTCCGTCCTTGAGCTCCAGCGCCCAAGCTTTAGCTTTTCCCTCGCTCGAGAAAGTACTTCGAGGATGTACGGATCCGGAGCTGGAGGTAAGTGGATGGCCTCTTCTGTGAATAAGAAGGATATCAAGGAGCTCCGGGAGGCAGGATATCTGGCCAAAGAGATCGCCCATCGACTCCCGGCCAAGGGACAGATCGTCCCCACTCCCGAGCCCCACGAGAGGGTTGTGTTTCTTACACACTTCGTCCGCGGACTTGGGTTCCCTCTTCACCCATTCGTCCGCGGGTTGATGTTTTACTACGGGCTGGATTTTCACGACCTAGCCCCCAACTTCATCCACAATATTTTGGCGTTTTTCATTGTTTGCGAGGCTTTTCTCCGCATCCTGCCTCACTTCAGCCTATGGCTGAAGACTTTCAATGTGAGGCCGAAAGTAGTGCGCGGTCAACAAGCAGAGTGCGGATGCGCCATGGTAGGCAAGATGCCCAACGTCACCTGGCCCGAAGGCTTGTTCGCAGAGACGGTGAAGGGGTGGCAATAGGGGTGGTTTTATATCAACGAGCCGCGTGATGCCAACTGGGTGGCAGCCCCCGAATTCCGATCCGGAGTCCCGATGCGGCTCACTTATTGGCAAGAGCGGGGCCTAACCTGGGGCCCCTTGGCCGAGCTGACAGGGCTCCAGACGTGCATCCAGAACATGATAGAGAATAAGATCAAGCTTGTCACCGTAGTCCAGGATATGCTTGTTCGCCGGGTCCTTCCGTGCCAACGCCGACTTATAGTTTGTGGGAGTTCGAGCCGGCCAAGCACCAGACGCTACTGGAGCTCTTCGGCACAACGCACGAAGAAATCTGGAAGGTGCTCTTCAAGGCCAGCGAGACGCCACCGCCTACGACCGAAGACCGCGGGCTTAGCTTAAAGCGTCAGCCCAATCCGGTCAGTTTCTTTTAATGTTTTCAAGGAGTACCCCCTACTAGCATATTTTGAGGAAAAACTCAAGCTTCCTTCCTCTATTTTCAGGCCTGGGTTAAGTTGGCCGAGAAGATTAACTGTCCAGCTCCACTGCCCGAGGACCAGGGGTTTCCATTATTGGAGAAGGTGCTGTTCCCCGCGCCTTATGAGGTGCCGGAGAAGACGGCTAAGAAGGTGGCCCAAGGGGCCAAGAAAAACCTTCGCCGGAGAAGCACCCCAGATGAGATGTCTGAAAGCGAGACTTCCTCTTCGTCTACTGATGACAGCGATGAAGAGGAAGAAGAAAACAACTCCCCACCTAAAGCGGGGAGGAAGAAGAGAGCGACCCCACGAGCCCGGAGGCGGAAGCGCTTAAGAGGGTTAAAGGCTCCCTCGCGGATAACTCCGCGTGGGACGTCGACAGCAATCCGGAACGACCTCGCCGGACCAAGCCTCGGGCCGCTTCGTAAGTACCAGAATTCACAAAAGTCTAGCCTTCCTGGTTTGTAATATTGATATATTGTAAACTTTTGTCATTGCAGTCCGGCACGCGACGGCTCTCCGTGATCCGCGATAGAGGATTCGTTGGACACGGAGGAGATGACTAGCATGTCTCCGCCACCTGCTGATTTCGTCTCACCCAGGGGTGGTGACGAGGTGATGTCCAAAAAGACCTTCCCAGGTCGAGGGGAGGTTCTGGAGATCATCGGGGTGACGCCCCAGGATGACTCCTCGGACGTCGGACACATGGGGGAGAAAGCCCCCATGGGGACTGGTGACAGGGCCCAAGTTCCCTTCGGACCCCAGCCGGATACCATTCCGGAAATCCACACGGTTCCGGGGTCCGGCGAATGGTATTCCCCACAAGGAGGGAGTGTGCCTGCTCCACCGGTGACCTCTGTCCAACCAGAGGCACCGGATAATCTGCTGGAGGAGCTACGAGGTGCCTCTATCGTGGATGAACATCGTGTCCTTATGGACACGGTAATAGAGAAGGTTCAGTTCCTGAAAAACGGACTGACCGAAGCCTGTACTAGCCTTCTAACAGGCTTTGAGGTAAGTCGTGTGATTGTAAGAAAAATATCACAGTATAGACAGTAGCCCCTGATACTCTATTTGGTGTTCGGGAGGAAAAACCGAACAGAGGATCGAAAATCGCAGGAGTCTAACGTGAGTTGTCTATGTGAATAAGCAGGTATCGCTGCAGGATGCCACTGCCCAAGCTGCGGAGGTCTCCGGACTGAAGCAGAAACTAGAGCGGGCCAAGGAGGAGCTCGGCCGCGTGAAGAAGCTGTTGGAGGAGAGCCAAGGTATGCAGTAACCCGTGGGTACATTTCGAAAAAATGAATAGTCCGACTGGACTAAAAGTTTCATAAACTTTATTAGGGGCCACGACCGAGGTGGCAGCCCTTAAGAAGGTGCTAGCTGAGGCCGAGGACAAAGCGGCCAAGGAATGCGCGTCGCACGAGAAGCACGAGGCCCGGGTTGGCGAGGCGCAACGGCAGCTCCAGGACGCGATAGAGAAGTTTGAGTCCTTGGAGCGCGATTATAAGGCGCAGGAGTCCGAATTGGCGAAGGCTCCCCAGAGCGCGCAGGATGCACGAGCCGAGGCCCAGAGCGCCCTCCAGGAGATTCAAGTGGCCCAGAAAAATGCGGTGGGTGAGTATTTTACCATGCCGAGAAAATATGTAGAGAAAACGTCCCTTGTACTTGTCCTGAATTATGGTTTTCCAGGGGCATTTGCAGGTCTGCCGGACAGTGTGTCGGATGCGGCCGAGCATTATAGAGCCGGAGAAGGGATGTCAACGAAGAAGCTGTTCTGGTCCCAATATTTGGGATCCGAACATTCGGTGACCTTCAGCGACCAGCTAAAGCAGCTGGTCGGACTGCACAGGTTGGCCGAACTGGCCATGAAGGACCTGATAGTCCGATTGTGGCCTGCCGATCGTACACCTGGCAGCTATTTCGGACTTGTGCAGCAGCTGGTGAGTGCCTGTCCGTGGCTCGAAGCCGTGAAGCGGTCGGTCTGCATTGAAGGTGCGTGTATGGCTTTTGCTCGCGTCAAGACGCATTGGGCAAAGCTGGATGCCAAGAAGCTAATGACCGAGGGACCGCCGGAGGGCAAGGAGCATTGTCGACCCGAGCATTATTTTGATGGTGTCCTGGAGGGATCCCGCCTTGCGGCGAAGCAGTGTTCGAAGGATATTATTTTCCCATAAGAACATGTGTATTATCTTGCCCTGTAATATGGAACAAAGATGTTATGTAGTATAATGTTTTAAATTTTTACCTCCTGTGCGGCCGTTTATTAAATCTGAGGGATGACCAGTCGTCGGCTTCTGCCCCCACGTAGATAGTACGGGGGTGTTCGGGATAAATCTAAACACTCTTTACTCCACATTCTGGTCCTTAAAGGAGGTGGCGCAACGAACAAGGCAATCAGACTATGCGGCCTTTACCGCCCTCACTTAGCCATAGGAGTTTGACAATGAATAAAGTTGGCGAAGCCCCTGGTACTCGGAAGGCCGAATTAGGGGCGTTATACATGCCTAATCGGAAGAACCGACTCTTCGCAAGAAGCGGAAAAAAGCTCCAACGATTTGGGACCTCACGAACAGCTGACCAGCTCACGCCGCATCATGACAGTCAGTTTTCGGCTTTCTCTACTGAGGTGCTCATCCGGAATAACCGGGACACAATCGCAGTAGTTCTCCCTTTACTACCCTAGCCGATATAGCGGAACGTAAGGTAGTAAGTACAGGAGCCGGGCAACCCAACTATTGACCAAAGACATGATTCGGAGCCGATGCATATAATGCCATAAGTTCCGGGTGCCGAACTATACTGTAAAAGTGTTCGGACTTTTATTGCCGTGATGCGGGGTGTAATGAAGCCCCTGGCATATTAGTACGTACCATGATGTACGTGTGCAATGAGTAATAGATACTGAGGTGAGGAAACAGGAAAAAATGAAGTAATGGGCTGACGCCATCGTTTATTCACTGTTGTGATGTAATCAGTACGTCAAGGCGTACTTTGTACAAGTAATGTGATAAGCAAGCAAGGCTATTGAAAATGCCGTAACCAAGGGCGAGCTGCATGCGGGTATGTAAAACAAGTATGGTAATCGTTTATTAGAAACCACCTGGGGGTTCCCTTGCACGTCAGAGCTTGTTGCCTCCTTGGTGTGTTCTGCAAGCGGGTCGTCCATATAGACCTTGAAAAAGAGAAGAAAAACCCATAAAGAAGAAAAAACTAGAAGCGTGCGAATCCCAGGGTCTATCGATTCCTACTGTGGATCGCGAGAGAGTTGTGCCTCCGTCCGTACCCATAGGTGCGTAGCGTATGTTCTCGCGGTACGAATACCATTGCCTCGTATGGGCTTGGGCGGAGGCTGAATTTTGCTAGTTTGACCCGTGACGAGCCGAGCTGTCCTGCTGCAGTATTCGAACCCTCTTAAAGATGTCCAGGGGCTCGGCAGCTGGATTATAGTGCTGCTTGAGAAGGCCACTCTGTACTTCTGCTGCTAGGGCAGCGGTGTGCTCCTCTGTACGGAGGGGGCGTTCCGGGTTTCCATTTACTGTAATGACGCCACATGGACCGGGCATCTTGAGCTTGAGATAAGCATAATGTGCCACCGCGTTGAATCTAGTGAATGCGGTTCACCCGAGCAGTGCGTGATAGCCGCTGCGAAATGGGACTATACTGAAGATTAGTTCTTCACTTCAGAAGTTATTCGGAGACCCGAATACTACTTCCAGCGTTATGGAGCCCGTACAACAGGCCTCTACACCTGGTATGACTCCTTTAAAGGTAGTCTTCGTGGGTTTGACTCGTGAGGGGTCAATGCTCATTTTACGTACTATATCCTGATAAAGCAGGTTGAGGCTGCTACCCCCGTCTATTAGGACTCGAGTCAGGTGAAATCCGTCGATGATTGGGTCGAGAACCAATGCGACCGAACCGCCATGACGGATACTAGTTGGGTGATCTCGATGATCAAAGGTGATCGGAAATGACGACCATGGATTGAATTTAGGGGCGGCTGGCTCTACCGCGTAGACATCCCTAAGATCTTGCTTACGCTCCCTTTTGGGGGATGTGTGTAGCGTATATCATGTTTACCGTCTTGGCGTGAGGCGGGAATTTCTTCTGCCCTCCAGTGTTCGGCTGCCGGGGCTCTTCGTCCTCGTCCTCACTTTGTGATCCCCCTTCTTTGCTTCTGCTATTTATCTTACTGGCTTGTTTGAAGACCCGGCAATCTCTATTAGTGTGGTTGGCCGGTTTATCTGGGGTGTCATGTATTTGGCAGGGACGATCAAGTATGCGGTCCAAGCTGGATGGTTTTCCGTTGCTCCTTTTATAGGGCTTCTTTCACTGGCTGGATTTGGAGCCACTAAATCCGGCATGAACTGTTGTGTCGTCGGTGTTATCGCCATTGCTTCGGCGTTTGTTTCTGTTGCGCCGGAACTTGCCGGTGCTATTCTTGGCCTCCAAGGGTCCTGTCTCGCTGGCTGTGTTGTTACTACGGGCCAGCCAACTGTCCTCTCCCGCGCAAAAGCGGGTCATTAGTGCTGTGAGGGCTGCCATGGACTTTGGTTTTTCTTGGCCGAGGTGGCGGGCGAGCCATTCGTCCCGGATGCTATGCTTAAATGCCGCTAGTGCTTCGGCATCCGGACAGTCGACGATCTGGTTCTTTTTGGTTAGGAACCTAGTCCAGAATTTTCTGGCTGATTCTTCGGGTTGTTGAACTATGTGGCTTAAGTCATCGGCGTCTGGTGGCCGGACATAAGTTCCTTGGAAGTTGTCCAGGAAAGCCTCCTCCAAGTCCTCCCAGCTGCCGATAGAATTTTCAGGCAGGCTGTTAAGCCAGTGCCGAGCTGGCCCTTTGAGCTTTAGTGGGAGGTATTTGATGGCGTGGAGGTCATCTCCTCGAGCCATATGTATGTGGAGAATGAAGTCCTCGATCCAAACTGCAGGATCGGTTGTGCCGTCGTATGATTCAATGTTGACGGGCTTGAACCCCTCGGGGAATTCATGGTCCAGTACTTCATCTGTGAAGCAGAGAGGGTGTGCGGCGCCTCTATATCGGGCCGAGTCGTGGCGTAGCTCTGATGGAGTCCGTCTGCGGTATTCGGCCCGGGCATGGTTAGATTTATCACGTCCGAATAGGTAACCTTCTTTGTGCCTCGACGCACGTCCTCGCGATCCGTAGATCGATCTTGTATGTCCTGCTTTACTATCCAGGGTCTGCCGAAGGTCGTACGTATGGTCCCGAGCTGGTTTGTCTCTGTTTTTGCGAAGCGGTGGGGCGGGCTGCAGTTCGGCCTTGTTTGCCGTTGTATCCTGACCGCGGGGTGGTCGGTCTGCTGCTCTATCCCGACCACGTGGTGGCCATTCCGCATTGCGCGAGGGAGGTATGGGATCTGGTGCCTCCTCATCGAACAGAGGTAGCAGTTTGCGTTTTGGGTAGCTCTTGGCTGGGCGCTTGAGGCCGTATTCTTCAGCTGTCAGGACATCAGTCCATCTGTCGACGAGTAGATCTGTTTCGGCTTTAAGCTGATGCTGTTTCTTTTTCAGGCTCCTTGCAGTGGCTATGAGACGTAGCTTGAAGCGCTCCTGCTCGAGGGGATCCTCAGACATGATGAAATCGTCATTGCCGAGGCTTGTCTCCTCCTCGGAGGGTGGGTGGTAGCTGTCGTCCTCTGGGTCATCTTCTATGGCCTGTTCATCAGGGTTATCCTGCTCGTTGACGTTTTCCTCCTGTTCGGATATAGTCCTGGCAGGGTCTTCGTTGTTTTCAGCGTCACCCGGAGTACTATTTTCTCCGGTACCAGTGTTGCCATCCTTTGAGCGACAAGGCTTAGAACGGCGTTTGGGGCGCCGACGCTTGGACTGCATCTCAGAGGGTTTGTTCCTATCCGGCTCTTCTTTGTCGTAGCTAGATCCTTTAGGTGTATCAACCATGTACACGTCGTACGAGGAGGTGGCTGTCCAACGTCCAGTGAATGTCGGGTCCTGGCCTTGCTCATTGTCGGCATCGTCGTCCATACCGTTGATGTCTTCAGAGCCATAGTCAAGTACGTTGGTTAAGTCATCGACGGTGGCTATGAAGTGGGTGGCGGGTGGGAAGCAAAATTCCTCGTCATCCGCCTCTAGCTCGAACCGAACATAGTTCGGCTGTGAGTCTTCCTCCAAGGACAATTTCTTCAAAGAGTTTAGCATGTCACCCAAGGGCGAATGCTGGAAGATGTCTGCGGCGCTAAATTTGAAGATCGATAACCGATCCAGCTCGGTGTCCGCCGATGCGTCTGGACCGGAACATATGGCCGGATACGAGTCCGGAGTTCCATTGATGCAAGCACTGCAGGATGTCGAGTCCGTGTGCGGCTCCAACGCCGTAGGCTTCGTGTCCTCGGAGGGTGCGATCTGCTTCGGTTCCGAAGCCGTTGCAGCGACAGGATCCATCTCCTGGGTGTGCTCCGATGACAGATTTAAGTCATGTTCATCGGAGGGAAGGGGAGCGATCGCCGCAATCTCAAATCCATCGAAGATCAAGTCTTCATGGATATCCGTGACATAGTTCAAGCTTCCAAATCTGACCTGACGGCCAGGGGCGTAGCTATCGACCTGCTCCAGACGGCCAAGAGAGTTGGCCCGCAGTACGAAGCCGCCAAAGACAAAGATTTTTCCGGGGAGAAAGGTTTCTCCCTGGACGGCGTCTTTACTGACGATCGAAGGGGCCATCGAATCCTTTCGTCGACGGCACAGTGGAACTCTCAATGAAAGCACCAATGTCGGTGTCAAAACCGGCGAATCTCGGGTAGGGGGTCCCGATCTGTGCGTCTAGGATTGATGGTAACAGGAGACGGGGGACACGATGTTTACCTAGGTTTGGGCCCTCTCTATGGAGGTAATACCCTACTTCCTGCTTGATTGATCTTGATGAATATGAGTGTTACAAGAGTTGATCTACCACGAGATCGTAATGGCTAAACCCTGGAAGTCTAGCCAATGAGTATATGGTAATGAATCTGTCCTATCCAGACTATGCCCTCCGGTTTATATAGACATCGGAGAGATCTAGGGTTACATGAGGTCGGTTACATAAGAGGGAATCTTCATAGTCGATCACCTAGCTTGCCTTCCACGCCAAGTAGGGTCCAATCCGGACACGGGTATAGTCTTCGGTCTTCGTGTCTTCACAGCCCATCAGTTCGGCCCAATGAGTAACAGGCCGAACACCCGAGGACCCCTTAATCTAGGACTCCCTCACCCGCAACGGCCAATTTTGAAGGGAGACAACTAGTACAAGCTATCCTGACTAATGGTGGTCTTCACCTGCCAAAGGCTCTGGTGGTGACATCGCCGTGGGCTCCGCGGTGACATCCGTCCTGCTGGTCTTGGTCTTGTTGCACCGATATGGAAACCTTTGCCTGATGCCTCGGGACTCCTCGCCTGTGCCTGCCTCTTTAGCACCAAAGAGGAAACTGGTACTCTGCACCCGCTGGTGCCCGCCTGGCTTCGGTCGTCATGGCTCACGTCATGTGAACCTCGCGAGGTGCCCCTCCGCCTTGATCTCTCTGCTCCTCGCGAGCCAGCCTAGTGAGGCTGCCCCTAAGGAGGTCTTGTGCCGTCCGCCTTGCGAGGCTTGGCCCCTCGCGAGGGACTTGAGCGGTTGTTGGTGAAGATGGGCCGTACCAGGCCGTTGGTGGAGCCATGCCGTGGGCCGCAGGCAGGCAAGTCTTGGGACCCCCATTCCCAGAACGCCGACAGTAGCCCCCGGGCCCAAGGTGCGCTCGTACTTGGCTTCAAGGCGAAGCCAAGGGGCAAGTGCGGAGCGCCGCGGGCCCCAACCGCCCGCGGCCTTGATTGACGCATGGCGATTGACAGGACTTGACGAGTCCCTAGTGCATGCAGAAAAAATCATCATTACCTGCGATCGTGGAGGTCGACGGTTGGCCTCCTCCTGGCTATAAATGAAGAGAGGGGCGGAGCCCCCATTGCCCATCACTTCCTCCATTCCGCCTGCTTCTTCTTCTTCCTTGCCTTGCAGCGACACCCATGGCGCTGATATGAAGGTTCTCCGCCGCTGAGAAGGGAAAGGGCCCCCGCGAAGAGCTTGGGCCACTCCCGCCGAAGAAGAGGCTAGCCCTCTCTCACGACGTAGTCTTGAGGCCGGAGGTGACGAGGCCATGGCACGAGCGACCTCCCCCCGGCTACCTGATGCCCTTGTGCGCCCATGTGCAAGGCCCTGGAGAGGGAGGCAGCGGTTCGCGCCACGGCCGCGGAAGCCATGCTGAGGCAATGCGCGCTGCCGCCCCACGAACCCACACCGAGGGCTCCCCGCGCGAACTCGTGGTATGGGCGGCGATGCCGCCGCGCACATGGATCCGATTCCCGCAATTATTTGCTGCAGGGATGCCACCGAGGGGGCCACTCGAGCCGTGGCTACAGCACGCTGAGTGCGACACTCCGGCGACGGGAGCAGAGATCGAAGTCGTCTCCCCGGGCAAGATCTTCATGACTCGCAGATGGGGTGAGGTCGCCCGCGTCTGCCGCACGGAGGGGGCCCTCGCCATCCATTTCATGTACGATGGCACCTCCACGCTATTCTTCAAGGTCTTCGACGAGGAAGGTCGCCGGCTGGAGTGCTTCTCGGGAGGAAGCTGCCAGGAGGGCGTGGCGCCTGGCGCCGACCCCGCCGACAGCCCCTCCAGCGGCAGTGGTGGCGCCTGGGGGTCCAGCAGATCTCCCGAGCCTGACGAGACTCCGGAGACGAGCGACGACAGCTACGTGCCCCCGAGCTCCCATCGTGCCCAGAGCGCAGCATCGGCGTCTGCTCGTCGTCACCGCTGATCTAGATGGTGTTGGCGTCAGCCTCCCGTGGGCCACTATTGATGATGGCGTCGACGGTGACGCCCGTAGATACAACTTCCGATAGCCTTCTCCTTTGTTCCCTGCGAGGAATCGAGACGAACCCCACGGGGGTGTGTAAAGGGTCTGTAGTGCCTTTTGTGTCAATATCATCCTTATTATGAAATTCTACGATTGCGCGTCTTGCATCGGCTTGGTCCCCCCTTTCCAACCTTGCGGCAGCTTGGCGCTCTACGCCGACAGGTCCCAGTCCCCAGGCAGGCTTCAGCCATCACAGGTATGCTAGGTCGCGATGCCGTGGTCAAGGCCAGGAGGTGAGCGGCCCGAGGTCCGGTGAGAGCTCCTGAGGCTCAGGGTTAAATAATCTTTCTGACTTGAAGAAACCGTTTCCAACTCAGGTTTCTTTTATTTGTTCTTATATAATCCACTGAATTGGATCTAACTAATTGTCTTCATCTGGGGTGGTTATCTTTGCCGTATCTGACGTTCTGACAGGACGTACCTCATATGTTCCTGACTTATCTTGATTGGCTTCACAATCTTGAGTATCCAAGTTGTACCAAAGGTTTGACTGTCGCTTGTCGTGACTGGTAGAAAAATGCACCATCCTCTGATGATAAAATTTGCAGTCTTGACTGGTGGTGACCTTGGCAAAGAATCCCATCCACACAGGCTATTCTTTTAATTGCTTCCCCTATGCGAGAGATAACAATCCTCAAAGTATATGTTTTCACACAGATTCTTCATTTTTTCCAGTATCTCCCTCGGAATAACAGTCGGTGTGATGCTCCATCGCGGGTGTTGAGGTCAGTATATGGAGCTGTCCATGAGTCTGATCGGACAGACTCGGGTATTCAATGCTGACAGTTCTGAGCATACTGTGGATTGAGCTGGTTGCCTTGCTATGAGGTCCTTACCACATTGGAGTATACCCCTTGGGTTTGCCGTGGAATAAGACGGGCTTGGGCATCCACCTTTTTCACATAATAACCGGCATACCTGTATTGTGGGTCTTGTTCTTTCATTACTACTTTCTTCATATAGATCCTCAACTGAAAGAGCGGGGCCTTATATATATCCTTGATTATTTTCGCGGCCCTGAATACTGTTACGTACAATATCTGGCAATCATACCTTGGTCTGGTTCATGTTTTGAGCCTCGGTATATTTATCCGGCTCACGTGTGGTTATATAGATCTCAATACTGTTGTTGATTATGCCGGACAGTGACAGGGTTAATAACCCCATATTGTTGGATGTGCGGGACTGATCTTGATAATCACTGCCAAGATTATTGTCTCAATGTTGTCTTTCCTTCAAGACTTGTTGATTATGGCATCACCCACTGGTTTTTGTTTCTTGAATAACCGGTGAGGTTGTCGAATGTGTACCGTGAATTTTTCCTTGTGCGAGAGACTTGCATGGACTTGGTAGCATGCTGAATGAACTAATATCTGATTCTCGAGGCATACCTCTGGCCGATTTTTGTTTCAGACCAACTGTTGCAAGTCTGCCACTTGGAAAACACTGTCATATGCTGACAATTCCTAATTTAATGCCTTGTACCAGCGTCGTACAGAAGAAGACTGGGCAGTTTGCGTTCGGAAGCAACCGGGTATCATGCTAAGGAAGACTGGGTGGCTTATGCTCGAAGCCTTTGGTGGATATCTTCTTGAGGAAAAACGGGGTATCGTACCTCATAAGCTTCCCCCCTTAAAGACTTTGCTAGGGAAGACTGGGTACCTTATGCTAGAAGCTTTTGCAGTATTTTGTCGAGAAGACTGAATATCTTGCATGGGAATCCATTCATACTCTACTGAGGCAGACTGGGAACCTTGTCTTGTACACTTTGCAAATAAATTGTGGAGATGGGTGGAACTAATTTTCTTGGTGAATGGAATGACATATATATATATATTATTGTCAGTCCGGTAGATGATTATTTATATGACAAGAATTGTCTGACTGTCCTTGCTGAATTCACCGTGCATTTGGACTGACTTCTGGGTGTCGCAATGTTTTAATTTTGCCTGGTAGCAGATTCAATCATTGTGCATAGCTCATACCTTTGACTTGAAATGCACTGTTGATCCAATTTTGTCCTCTTCCTGATTTAATCTTTGCTGCGATAAAGTGTATCTCTGACAGGTACTTGTTGCTGGAAGTCTAACCATAATATACATGTATTCAGACCGGATGTCCGCAATACAATGCTGTTGGCTGAAAATCTCATTGCTTTTAACTGAAGTCCTTGATGTATATCTGTACTGCTTACGGCTTCTTCTGATCCGGTGTCGGTCGAGGAGTAATTTCCATAAGGGGTAACACCGAGGATTTAAAACAAATAAGCACGAGAAAACGATTTATTGCAACAAAGCACACAACAAACAAGCTACAAAGCTTCTCCACACAGACACATACAGACATGATACTACAGTGGATGCACAAGCGCTACACGAAGGACTACATCCTACGCTTGAGCAAACGCTCGCAAACTGACGAGGAAGCTAAGGGAGTATCGAGTGGAACCGCTGACTCTGAAACTCCGGATGGACGAGGCGGAGGAGTTGAAGAAGCAGGCGGAGACTGAGGTAAAGTGACACCAAGCAATCTCCTGGCCCGAATGGCGTCTCGGACTAACTCAGAAATAAGAAGACACTCGGCCGTCATGTAACGAGACATGACGAGGATAGCCGGGTCATCTTGAGGGTTGACGGAGGGAAATTGGATCCGCCTAGGATTCTCGACGATGGTGGGATAATATTGATAAGCACGGTTTTCTTGCACCATGCCCTCTTGACGACGAAGACCGGTGACTCCTGCCATTGCGGCAAGCTGAACGGCATGCTCAGTAGTAGCGCCATAACCACCGTGGAAACTGTAGTTGCGCTTACCGACAGGAATCGGGGCTGACAGATGAACATGAGCAACATATTCCTGAATTCTTCCTCCCGCAGAAAACTAGAATACTTGATAATGAGGTGGATCTCCGAGGGGATAAATACTACGCCACATGTCGCCAAGGAGGGCGGCAAAGCTGAGAGGTGCAGGAGTGGGACTGAACTCAATAGGAACAACACCGGGAGCTAAGGGAAAGGCACTGAACTCAAGGAAGTTGACCGCCATCTACGCATGAAACATGAGCTAATGGTAACCGAAATAAGACTATATGCAGCAAACAAATGCAACGACCAAATGCAGCAAGCAAGGGCAACAACCAGACCCTATACTACCGTTTTCTAACGTTCTAGCGGACTAGGACGCTCTACAGCCAGACCTGCTCTGATACCAAGCCTGTGGCACCCCGGCTCAGAGAAAACCGGAACGCCCCGTATTCCAGCCCAGAGATCGAGGTGAGGTCTTCTGGAATACGGCACTGCTTAGTATAGAACAAACCAGCTCTCTATTACAACACGAATATGAACACAAGGGTTCCGATATTACAATGAATAACATCGGTACGGCGACACTACGCCAACCACGGTTGCTCTATACAAGCAGCATAACAACTCGAAGCAGCGGAACAACTACTGGCAGCGGAACAACGAACGGCGATGATGGACTCCAATCCATAGGGACTCTGGCTGGAACGTTTATCCTAGCTCACGAACACAGGAACAACACCAAACAAGCAAGAAATCCAGGCACGACCTGCAAACTGGCATGACACGCCAGGTCAGTACATTGAATGTACTTGCAAGCTCACAATAAACAGAAGCATTCAAGACAAACATCAGCATGGCATTTACAGGTTCAGCAGAAATTAACAAGAGATCCTCAGGATAACATAACATGAACAACATGAACATAATACTGCTAGAACAATATGATCATGGCAAGAACATATAAATCTGATGATACTAGCATGCAACATGATGACACTACATGCATCATTTATTCTGCTCGGGTTACCTCGTAACCATCACATGCATTACTTACCATACTCGGACATCACACGATCATCTTAGGATCAAATCAAGCTTGGTATAAACAATACCGTAGTGATCATTAAATGACCAGAAGGAGCTTGATCTTTACCCACGATTCTCGCACAACATCACGAATATCCAACAACTCGGTATCCTCGATACCACGGTGATCTTTCCGATGATCACAACCATGACCAACACTTGGTCTCCAATGGTGATCTTTCCGGCGATCACAACCAACTTATCTCCTCAATGAACCGGGGTTGTTATTAAGCACATTATTATTAATACTGTTGACTCATAGTGTGACCGACACGAACTGGGCCCTTATCCGCGGGCGTGGCTATCGATAGATTTAATATACACTCTGCAGAGGTTAGTACACTGTACCCACACTACGGAACCCATGGCCTCGCACTCCCATTCGGGTGGACCAATGGCGTTCCGACAAAACCGATCTACTGCCATGACACTCTCCCGGCCACTCCAACCCACTCCCAACTAGGCTAGTCCTGGGTGGCCCCATGTCTACCAAAGACACAACGACCACCGTCGTGGCCAAAACGTCCCTCACAAGGACCGGATCCATAACAACAACAACGGGCACACAAGGTTATGTCTGCTTACCAGGCCAGGGTACACACGCCCATAACCTTCCCTCATGGGAGGCACCGGCGAGAGGCACGACAATAGACCCAGTTAGGACCTTCCCGTAAAGGTAAGCGTGGTTGCACTGGTCAGTTCGATATGGTGGCACCATGACTCAGCCAACAGTTGTTCAAGTTCAATTTAATCCAGTTAAACTTGAATGCAATATGCTGAGCCATGATAAAATAACATGATGCAATTACAATGCATGAACATGATATCAACATAAGCACGGGGGCAACATAACTATCCACCATATCCACAATGAATCATATGCAACTGAACATGGCATAATGACGAGCATAAATATTACAAGTGCAACACTACTCATAGTATAACATGATCACTAGCATCAACCATAAATACCATGCAAGAACTCATCAATAACATTACCGAGTAACACTTAACCAACTAACAGCAAAGGAACAACGCATATTAACAGTACTCGATAACCGACGTTAGTCATGCACCGAAGAACATGACCAACCCAACATGTACTACTATCAAGCATGGCAATATGAAAGTAATACTAGCAACTAGCAAGGCATGCTAACCAGGTGCATAACAACATAGCAAGCAAGTAAGCACTAACCCAGAAGCATTACCAAAACAATGATAACCATATTTTAAACAAGCAAACATTTAATAAATATTCAAGTTGAAAACCATGGCTACTGCATGCTATCATGCAAGTGGGTATTGTGGCTTGTCTGGGGTGACGGAGACTCCAGGAAAAAGTGCGGTGAAGTCGCGGAACGAAACGCCGGACGGTTTTCTCTTGGAGGGGGCTGATTAGAGGCAAGGGCAAAATGGTCATTTTCACTGTGATAACACCTTGTGAAAATGTTACCAAAAGACAGAGCTCGACGACACGAAGAAGTGAGCGTTGGTTTCACCTCAACCGGAGTTACGGTTGCGGAGTTATGAAGTGTGGAAGAAGAAGGACCAATGTGTGAAAATTTTATAACCAATGGGTCCCTGAGTGGATAAGGCAGAGGCGCATATTAGGAAACATGCTTTCAGAAGGAAGAAAACGCCTTCTGGGCCGCAGTACAGGAAAATATGTTTTCCAGAAGAGAAAACGTATTTTGTGCAAAAGATGGGAATATGCCTTCAAAATAAGAAAACGTATTTCTTGGAAAATACGTTGTCACTTACGTGACGTGGCAGAGGCGGGGCCGGCTTCAGGGTGGCTGACGAGGGGGGTCCCGCGCGCAGGGGAGGGGCCGAGCCACGCTCGTCTTCTTCCTCCCGCTGCTCCCCCATGCAGGACAGAAGATGCAGGGGAGGGGCCGCGCTGCCGGCGACGTGGCGGCCGGCTCAGGCCACCTCATGCCGAGCGGCGACCACCGGCGAGATCGTGGGACCGCTCCGCACCCATCCCCAGGCAGAGGGGGCGCCGGGGAGGAGCGGAACGATCGTGGCGATGGAGGAACGGGAGCGGGCTCCGGCGGCCTTTTTCTTGGAGGGGGAGCACTCCGGCGACGAGGAGGCTAGGGAGAGTGGGCGGGGTGACTCGCGGGGACGAGGGGGAGGCTCTGGTGGCGACGGGAGGGAGAGAGGAGCACCGTACAGCCGGACGGGCGGGTGACCGAATGGCGGAGGCGGCGGCCGTGCGCGGGGAGGCGCGGCCAGAGTGACTCTGGGGTCGAACGAGTGGGGTGGGGAGGCTTTCTGGGAGGAGGGGAACACGGTGGAGGGGTCAGGAGGTGGAGAGGAGGACTAGGCTCGCCGGAAACGAGAAGACCGGCGATGGCCGAGGCGAACTCCGGTGAAAAGAGGAGGGGGCCGAGGACTCCGGTGGGCGAGGGAGGCAAGTGAGGAGTGGATGAGCTGCGGGAGCTCTCGGGTCGTGCTTATATAGCCGAGGGGAGGCTTCTCGAGCTCACGGGCGAGCTCCAACTTGCAAACAATGGAGGACAGAGCCGGTTTGTGGCACGGGCATGCCATTTGCGGCTCATTAATGGCGAAACACGATGAGGCACTGATGCAGGGCGACGCAGTCGAGCACGGGCGAGCTCCTGGACAAGGTTTGAGGTCGAGATGAGGAGGGAGGAGAGGAGCATAGTGGCCAGAACAAGCCAGAGCACGCCTGCAGCCATGACGCAAGCGTGATCACCACGCGCACTGGCGCAAGCGGCGCTCTTTGGCGTGGCCAACCATGTCCAGTAGAGGGACCTTGGTGCCCTTAGTCCAACTGAAGAAATAAATCGGTCCAGGGGCAAAGAAGAGATTTGCACTTAGCTCCAAAAGTAAACCAGTAAGAAGGTGTTTGTAACTTTCTGTGGTTAAACCAGCTTGGTAACGTGGTAAAGGGTTTGTGTGGTGATGATCACACACTAAGGAGATGCTGATCACCAAAATCCAGACTAAGAGGAGGAGTTTAGATGAGGGTTGCTGTAGAAAGTGCAAAACTGGCCAGAATTAGGGATTTGGATGATACGCTCACATACTTGATCTCTGTGAGCTGAAGTCTGGCAGAGAGGAGTTATATAATGGTATGAAGCTGCTGTAAAGATTTCATGCCATTTGGAAATACGGAAGTGGCACTTGCTTCACAAAGCTTCATTCTGGACAGAAACTTGGAAACATTCTAGAGGAATAATGGATTGATGAACCATGCCCAAAATGGGTGGAGGTAGGTTATATGGATAATAGAAGGCCTAGAAAAATTGGCAGCCAAAATGGAGCAAGATAAAATACACTTGCTTCACAAACTGAAATTTTGGACAGAATCAAAGAATTGAAGATGAGCTCACATGGAGGCATGACATGAGCTCTACTTTGGTGGAGGGCTATGATATGATGATATGAGGGATCATGCAAAATTACAACTCATTTGGATATGCCTAGCTTGCACCTCCTTCACAAAGCTTCTTTCTAGATAGAAACTTTGGAAAATCATAATTAAATAATTAATAGGAAAATGAGGTTGAATTTTGGCATGTGGCAATGATATGGACAGGAAAAGGTGTCCAAGGAGTTTGAGGTCAATTGGGAAAAGGAAAATAGCACTTGCTTCACTGTGCTATTTAGGGTAGAATAGGAAATGAATTATTTGAGCATAATGATAAACATGACAAATGAAATATTTTGCCATATTTGAGAAAGATATGACCCAAACAATTTATGAGAATTATTTGGGAATTTTAGGAGTGACAGAAATATAGGTTGCTTCACAACCTAGGGTTTAAAGGGTTATTCCTTTATCAGAAAAGGAATATTCCCAACAAAAGAATTTCGGGTTAGGTCAAGGATGGAAATGACATGATCTTGGGATGATGATGAGGGTGACAAGCCACTATAAAACCTAGGAAGGCATGATCTTCCCAAGTTTCAGAACCACATAGCCACGGAGAAGCAAAACAAAACAAGAAATCAAAGAAAATCAAAGGAAAATGAAAAGGGCAAAAATCCAGGCTATCACAGTGCACGCGGACATACCATGCCCAGCCCCCGCTCGCGAGGTGCTCGAAAGGGGGGAGGTAGCAGACGCAAGAATCAAAACAAGGCACGAATCCAAAAAACTCACGAAATCAACATGAACGAGAAAAAACACACCCGCGCTTGCGAATGAAAATACGACCTCAAATTCAAATCCAAAAGGCTGCAAATTGAGCTACAGAAAAGAGGTTGAAAGCAAATGGCCGCGTCCGGCACCTAGCTAGTCTTCTTGTCTTCCCACCAGCGCATAGCTAAGTGCTTTCACTGGCTGTGAGCATAGTCATTGGGGGACAGTGTCGATGGCCAGCGCAGAGCATGGTGCTTCCACTAGGACGTGGGCGGGAGCCCCCGAGGCCTGAGGGCGGCACTCCGGAGACTCCGGGGCGTGTACAGCCCCACTCATTATTACGTGAGAGTGTCACGAGCGGAGACCTTCACAGGCGCGAGCCTTACTTCATATCGCCAGGCGAGGGCCCCGCCCTGCGCCACCCTCGACCACCGTTGGGGCGTCCGGAAACCAGGACGAGACCAAGGGGCTGAGAGGACGATGGCGGCACCCTCGGCGACCACAGGCCCTCTGCCGGGGGGGAAGGCTCGCCGGCGCTTCCCTCGGCCGAGGGCCTACCTCCGTGCCACACCTGGCTCCGTGCGGTGCGGGGGAGGGCCTGGCTCCGGGCCTCTCCCGCGCAGCCCCCAGAGCTCCACTCCTGCTGTTGGCTGGGCCACTGTCCTATGGTCTTCGACTGCTACCACGGCCTGGGTCTCCTGTAGTTCAGGGTTAGCGTAAGTCTGCTCCTGCGACACTGGCTGTACCCCACCGTCGTCGTCGCTGAAGGGGTCGGTGAACTCTCCTGACGGCTCGTGAAAGGCCCGTGCCTCAGGCCCTCCAACTGCCCATCCTGGCCCGGGGAACGGATCGGAGCCTTCCCCCGGCAGGTATTCCAGGTGCACCATGCGGGGCACGTAGGCGTCCGCGATTGCCTCGCCAGAATCTTCGCCAAGGTGCCCCGCGCCTTGAGCCACGAATTGCGGCGTTTGGCCCTAGTGGCCGCCGCGCGGTATCCTGGCGCGCCCTTGCGGCGGGCCGTCAGCACTTGTCCCTCCTGGCAATGGCGAGGTCGTGGCAGGACGGCCGGCGCCATTGCCCGCGCTCGTGTCACCGGATCCCCCTGGTGCCCCAGGGGGCGCGCGGGCTCACCGGGGCCTCGCACGCGCGTCCGCCACAACCTGGGGTGTGGCCAAGGAGCAGAAGGGCGGCGTACCCCTGCAAGCAGTGTCCAACAGTTCGGCGACCCGCTCCAGTAGTGCATCGTGGCCACTCTCCGTTAGCCTGCACCGCAACAGCTCTCGCGCCACGATGAGCGCGGCTCGCATGTTTGCCTGCTCCCGGTGGGTGTGTGTTGCCGTTGCCGCAGCATAACCGGAGGATCGTGTGGCGGCGCGAGGGCGGCGGGCGTCGGCCCGCACTGCCCACGTCAGCGGGTGTTGAGTGGCGCGCGGGCCACCTGGAGCGCGGAGTTGAGGTCTTCCGGAGCGGACGGCGGCGCCCGAGCGGGCCAAGCCGCCCAACGGTCGGCTTGGGTCCTTGGATCGTCAGACATCGGAGCCGTGGAGCGACGACAAGTTGGTCGATGGAGAAGAAAGCTTCGGCGCGACCCTACCTGGCATGCCAAATGTAGGATTACGGGTTCCGACAAACCCTTGAGGTTCGAACACTGGGGTGCGCACAAAGATCTCTCTTCCCCTAGCTCACACTCTAAACGATCTGAAGTCCTAGCTCACCGAACCCAAAGAACAAGGGACACAAGAGTTTATACTGGTTCGGGCCACCGATGTGGTGTAATACCCTACTCCAGTGTGGTGTGGTGGATTGCCTTGTAGGCTGAGGATGAACAAGTACAAGGGAAGAACAGCCTCCTGAGGAGAGGTGTTCTTGAGCTCGGTGAGCTTGTGTGTGTGAGGATGATCTGAATGATCCCCCGTGCTAGGGTGGTGGCTAGTACTATTTATAGAGGCCCTGGTCCTCTTCCTAAATGTTAGGCGGGAAGGGATCCCACAATGAGAAATTTTGAAGGGAGACAACTAGTACAAGCTATCCTGACTAAAGGTGGTCTTCGTCTGCCAAAGGCTCTGGTGGTGACGTCATCGTGGGCTCTGCGGTGACCTCCGTCCTGCCGGCCTGCTGGTCTTGGTCTTGTTGCACCGATATGGAAACCTTTGCCTCATGCCTCGGGACTCCTCGCCTGTGCCTGCCTCTTTGGCACCAAAGAGAAAACTGGTAGTCTGCGCCCGCTGGCGCCCGCCTGGCTTCGGTCGTGATGGCTCACGTCATGTGAACCTCGCGAGGTGCCCCTCCGCCTTGATCTCTCCACTCCTCGCGAGCAAGCCTAGTGAGGCTGCCCCTGAGGAGGTCTTGTGCCATCCGCCTCGCGAGGCTTGGCCCCTCGCGAGTGTCTTGAGCGGTTGTTGGTGAAGATGGGCCGTACCAGGCCGTTGGTGGAGCCACGCCGTGGGCCGCAGGCAGACAAGTCTGGGGACCCCCGTTCCCAGAATGCGGACACCCACCCTTGTGGGCCCCTGGTGACTCCACCGACCTATTTCTTCCACCTATATATTCTCAAATATTCCAAGACAAATCAGGAGAGCCACGAAAACACTTTTCCACCGCCGCAACCTTCTGTACCCGTGAGATCCCATCTAGGGCCTTTTTTGGCATCCTGCCGGAGGGGGATTCGATCGTGGAGGGCTTCTACATCAACACCATTGCCCTTCCGATGAAGCATGAGTAGTTTACCACAGACCTACGGGTCCATAGCTAGTAGCTAGATGGCTTCTTCTATCTCTTTGGTTCTCAATACCATGTTCTCCTCGAGGTTGTTGGAGATCTATTCGATGTAATACTCTTTTTGCGACGTGTTTGCCGAGATCCGATGAATTGTGGATTTATGATCAGCTTATCCATGAATATTATTTGAATCTCCTCTGAATTCTTATATGCATGATTTGATATGTTTGCAAGTCTCTTCGAACTATCGATTTAGTTTGGCCAACTAGATTGGTTTTTCTTGCAATGGGAGAAGTAGGGCGCGCCCCCACCCTTGTGGGCCCCTCGTGACTCCACCGACCTATTTCTTCCGCCTATATATCATCAAAAATTCCAAAACCAATCAGGAGACACCAAAACACTTTTCCACCGCCGCAACCTTCTATACCCGTGAGGTCCCATCTAGGGCCCTTTTCCGGCATCCTGCCGGAGGGGGATTCAATCATGGAGGGCTTCTACACCAATACCATTGACCTTCCGATGAAGCATGAGTAGTTTACCACAGACCTACGGGTCCATAGCTAGTAGCTAGATGGCTTCTTCTCTCTCTTTGATTCTCAATGCCATGTTCTCCTCGATGTTCTTGGAGATCTATTCGATGTAATACTCTTTTTGCGGTGTGTTTACCGAGATCCGATGAATTGTGGATTTATGATTAGCTTATCTATGAATATTATTTGAATCTCCTCTGAATTATTATATGCATGATTTGATATCTTTGCAAGTCTCTTCGAACTATCGATTTAGTTTGGCCAACTAGATTGGTTTTCCTTGCAACTGGAGAAGTAGTGCGTGCCCCCACCCTTGTGGGCCCCTCGTGACTCCACAGACCTATTTCTTCCGCCTATACATTCTCAAATATTCCAAAACCAATCAGGAGAGCCACAAAAACACTTTTCCACTGCCGCAACCTTCTGTACACGTGAGATCCCATCTAGGGGCCTTTTTCGGCATCCTGCCGGAGCGGGATTCGATCACGGGGGGCTTCTACATCAACACCATTGCCCTTCCAATGAAGCGTGAGTTGTTTACCACAGACCTACGGGTCCATAGCTAGTAGCTAGATGGTTTCTTCTCTCTCTTTGATTCCCAATGGCATGTTCTCCTCGATGTTCTTGGAGATCTATTCGATGTAATACTCTTTTTGCGGTGTGTTTGCCGAGATCTGATGAATTGTGGATTTATGATCAGCTTATCTATGAATATTATTTGAATCTCCTCTGAATTCTTATATGCATGATTTGATATCTTTGCAAGTCTCTTCGAACTATCGATTTAGTTTGGCCAACTAGATTGGTTTTTCTTGCAATGGGAGGCGCTTAGCTTTGGGTTCAATCTTGCGGTGTCCTTTCCCAGTGACAGTAGGGGCAGCAGCCAGCAATGCATGTATTGTACTGTTGCCATCGAGGATAAAAAGATGGGGTTTACATCATATTGCTTGAGTTTATTCCTCTACATCATGTCATCTTACTTAATGCGTTACTTTGTTCTTCATGAACTTAATACTCTCGATGCAGGAAGGAGTCGGCCGATGTGTGGAGTAATAATAGTAGATGCAGGCAGGAGTCAGTTTTACTTGATATGGACGTGATGCTTATATTCATGATCATTGCCTTAGATATCGTCATAACTTTGCGATTTTCTATCAATTGCTCGGCAGTAATTTGTTCACCCACCGTAATATTTTCTACCTTGAGAGAACCCTCTAGTGAAACCTATGGCCCTCAGGTCTACTTTCCATCATATAAGTTTCCGATCTACAATTTTAGTTTCCTATTTACTTCCTTTGCAATCTTTTACTTTCCGTTCCATAAACCAAAAATACCAAAAATGTTACTTTACCGTTTATCCATGCGTCTCTATCATATCTCACTTTGCAAATAACCGTGAAGGGATTGACAACCCCTTTATCGCCTTGGGTGCAAGTTGGTGTTTGTTTGTGCAGGTATTCAGTGACTTGTGTGTTGTCTCCTACTGGATTGATACCTTTGTTCTCAAAACTGAGGGAAATACTTACTCTGCTTTGCTGCATCACCCTTTCCTCTTCAAGGGAAAAATAGCGCAAGCACAAGAAGTAGCAGGAAGAATTTCTGGCGCCGTTGCCGGGGAGATCTACGCCAAGTCAAGACATACCAAGTACCCATCATAAAGTCTCATCCCTTGCATTAAATTATTCACCATTCGCCTCTCGTTTCCCTCTCCCCTCTTCTAAAACGATTTTCGAAAAGATTTGCCTTTTCTTCGCCCCACTACTGTTCGTCTTTTTCGCTTGCCTTTTGTGTGTTATATTGCTTGGTTGTCACGATGTCTCCACCAAAGAACGTTGATCCTCACCTTAGGAGGTTGGACGAAATTGAAAATAATGTTAGAAGCTTCATGTCTTTTCAATTTGAGCATAATAATTTCTTCAGAAACGAGCTCAAGGAGCAGAAAAGTTTTATGGAATACATGAATAAAGAGCTTGATGATATGTCTAAAGAATTTTATGGCTTGAAATCTCAATTTGCTCATCTTGAAAATTTAGTAGGCCAAATTTCTGATAAGCAAGCTACCTTGGTAAATAAGATGGCTGCTAAACCAAAATCTGAAAATAATGATGAAGATCTTAAAGTATGTCGGCGTCCAGGGAACGGGGGTCCCCAGACTTGCCTGCCTGCGGCCCACGGCGTGGCTCCATCAGCGGCCACGTACGGCCCATCTTCATCAGCGCACACTCAAGACCCTCGCGAGGGGCCGAGCCTCATGAGGCGGACGATGCAAGACCTCATCGAGGGCGGCCTCACTAGGCTGGCTCGCTAGGGGCGGAGAGATCAAGGTAAGGGGCACCTCGCAAGGTCCTTGTGACGCAAGCAATGACGACCAAGGCCAGGTGGGCGCCAGCGCGCGCAGTGTACTCGTTTCCTCTTTGGTGCTAAAGAGGCAAGCGCATGCGAGGAGTCCCGAGGCATCAGGCAAAGGTTTCCATATTGGTGCAACGAGACCAAGACCAGCAGGACGGCAGGACGGAGGTCGCCGTGGAGCCCAGGATGGCGTCACCACCAGAGCCTTTGGCAAGTGAAGACCACCTTTAGTCAGGATAACTTGTACTAGTTGTCTCCCTTCAAATTTGGCCGTTGTTGGATCCCTTACCGCCTACATTTGGGAAGAGGACCGGGGCCTCTATAAATAGGACTAGCCACCACAGTAGGAGGCAACTCACCTTGGATTAGATCCATTCCACCCTCAAACACTCAAGCTCACCGAGCTCAAGAACACCTCTCCTCAGGAGGCTGTTCTTCCCATGTACTTGTTCATCCTCAGCCCAAGAGGCAATCCACCACACCACACTGGAGTAGGGTATTACACCACATCGGTGGCCCGAACCAGTATAAACCCCGTGTCCCTTGTTCTGTGAGTTTGACGCGCTGAGCTTTGAGATTGTGGTGAGAGCGTGAGCTAGGGGGAGGAGAGATCTTCATGCGAACCCCATAGCTTGAACCTCAAGGGGTTTGCCAGAACCCAAAATCCGACATTTGGCACGCCAGGTAGGGGTGCGCCGAAGCCTCTCTTCCATCAGCAGAACCGCCAACACTCTGCAGCGCTGATGTCAGGCGACCCGAGGGCCAATGCCGACCATTGGGCAGCCTGGCCTGCCCGGGCGACATCGTCCGCCCAAGAAGAGTTCAACTCCGCGCTCCAGGTGGCATGCGCACCACCAAACGCCACGGGGCGCGGGCGGCGTGGCCCGACGCCTTCCACCCTCAACCAGCGGCGCGTGCGGGCTGCCGCAAGGGCCTCGAGCTACGCCGCGGCAACGGAACCGCACACCCGACGGGAGCAAGCAAACATGAGGGCCGCACTCACAGTGGCGCGGGAGCTGCTGCGGTGCCGACTGGCAGAGAGGGGCTGCGATGCGTTGCTGGAACGCGTCGCTAAATTGCTGGACGCCACGGCCAGGGGTACGCCGCTTTTCTGCTCCCTACCTACGCCTCAAGATGTGGCCGGATCACACGGCGGGCCTCACCGTGCCCGCATGCTCCCAGGCGCACCAGGAGGGCTCATCAGCAGCGACGCAGCCAGTGGAGTCGGGCACCTAGCCGCACATATGCCTCCCCCGGGGGGCACAGTCGTGAGTTTTGCCCCCTACAGCCCTAGCAGGATGCCGCCCTTCCATCCTCGGGGCGGCGCGCTGGGACCGATGACATGGAGCGCGGGGCACTTCGGCGGGGTTTCTGGGGCAGCGGCTCCGGAGGCCTATGTGCCCCACATGATGGACCAGGAGTACACGCCGGAAGATGACCACGGCTCGTTCCTCGATCCGGGTTGGGAGGAGGAGACGCTGGAAATTGAGGCCTTCCAGGAGCCGCCCGGGAGCCTTGCCGACCCCGCCGGCGACAACAGCTGCAGGGTACCACTAAACTCTCAGGAGCAGGCTTATGCTAACCATGGGTCGCAAGTGAATCAGGTCGCAGCGGTGGATGACGGCCCTAGCACGGCAACGCCCCTCCCACAGGGGAAGCGCACTAGGGGCAGCGTGGGAGGAGCCGGGAGCAAGGCCCGCCCCTGCACCGCGTGAAGCAAGGCGTCGCCCGGAGCTAGGTCCTCTGCCGGGGAGGCACTTGCGAGCCTTCCCCCCGGTAGAGGGCCCGTGGTCACCGAGGGTGCCGCTGGCGTCCCCTTTGCCCCTTGGCATCATCCTGGTTTTCGGACGCCCCAAATGTGGTTGAGGGCGGCGCAAGGCGGGGCCCTCGTCTGGCGATATGAAGCAAGGCTCACGCCTATGAAGGTCTCCGCTCGTGACACTCTCACATAATAATGAGTGGGGCTGTACATGCCCCGGAGTCTTCGGAGTGCCGCCCTCGGGCCCCGAGGGCTCCCGCCCATGTCCTAGTGGAAGCACCATGCTCCGCGCTGGCCGTCGACACTGTCCCCCAATGACTATGCTCACAGCCAGTGAAAGTACTTAGCTCCACGCTGGTGGGAAGACAAGAAGACTAGCTAGGTGCCGGACGCAGCCATTTGCTTTTGACCTCTTTTCTGTAGCTCAGACTTGAAGTTTTTTGATCTTCAATTTGAAGTTGTATTTCCATTGGCAATCGTGGGGGGCATCCTTTCTCGTTCGTGTTGGTTTCATGAGTTTCTGGATTCGTGTTTTGTTTGAGATTTCCGCCCGCTCTCCCCCCTTTCGAGCACCTCGCGAGCGGGGGCTGGCAGTGGCGTACACGCACTATGCGCGCACCTCGCCATTACTGGCGCTCGCTTCTTGCGAGGCCCTCTTGGGTGGACCAGCGAACCCCTCAGGAAACCAAAACCTCGTGAGCTCGTGAGGGGCTCCCCTCCGAAGAAATGCACATCTACAGCTGCCAAATCGGTTTGAAGCTCGACTGAACCAAACTAAGTACGGCAGCAAGCCTGCAAGAGGGGTCGCGAGCACAAAAAGCACGCTCTAAGCCTAGCCTAGGGAATAAAGTGGTAGTTTATTTACATGAGGGGATCCCCCTTCCCAAAATGCTCTTACATTGTGAGGGGCCGTACCCAAGCTTTCGTGTGCAGGTTCAAAATGAAGGAGCGTGGGCTCAGTCAGACATGTCGCTCGCCTCGTCTTCCGAATCGCTTTCGGACAGGCTGCTGCCGCCGTCGCTGTCGCTGTTTTCACCGCCATCAACCACGTCGCCCTCGTCCGCCGCAACCACCACCGCGTCGTAATCAGAAGCAAAGGCCCTAACCAGAGCATCCACATTGTCGTCCACCCAGCGTGCTAAGTTGTCCCGGATGACCTCAGGCACTAGGGCAATGGCGGCGTCAAAATCAAAGTCAGGATTGGTGTTCAGGAGATGGCTAAAGACACGGGAGAATGTGCGCCCGAGGAGGCCCCGGCTCTTTTCGTCCATGAGCTCGCGAGCCCTCTCAGCTCGGTTCTCCAGGCGCGTCACGACGTCGGTGAAGAAGCGAAGATGGCCGGCATAGTCCTCGGCGTGTGGGTGGGGAGCGTGCTCATCGCAGATGGTACCAAGCGCCTGATTGGCCCTCGTCCTGAGGTCCCGAAGCATGGGAACATGCTCGCGCAGTAGCATCTGCCGGCGAAGCGCCTCCTCCCTACTCTACTGCGTGAAGGACTCGGCGCTGGCGACCCGCCGCTGAAGACAGAGCAGCTTGGCACGGGCGGAGGCCAGCTCAGCCTGCACTGAGATCAGGGCGGCTTCGGCGGCTTTCTCGCGCTGTTCCGCCTCAACCAGCCCTGACCTGAGCGCATCGGTCCTGCCCACAGCTTCGGCTTCCACGAGCTCCAGTTTCAGGTCGTACCTGCCAGCAAGATCCGCGCGAGCCTCGGTCACCCTGCGGTCGACCTCCTCCTGGGCCCTGGCCTCACGCGCGCCAGCAGCATCCTCTGCTTGGGCGACTTGGCGCTCCCTCGACTCCAACCGCTCAAGCTCGAGGCTGTGCTCCGTGGTCCCCAGCAACAGTGCTTCCTCGCGCCTCGAGATCTCCTCCTCGTCGGACGGTGCGCCCTTCATCAACGCCGAGGCAGCTCTGCGCTCCTCACCCTACTGCTCCAGGGAGGCGTTCAAGGCCTGGAGCTCCCGCCTGCGCTCCTCGGCGGCCGCGCGGCGATGGTCTGCCTCCCTGGCCTCCTCCAAGGCCCAGGCACTGGCCTCGCGCGAGGTTGCCAGGGATGCCTCGGCCTTCGCCTTGGCGTGCTCATGCTGGAGGCGCCCGAGGTTGATAGACACCTTTAGTTGATGCCACTCCTCCACCAGCCGGAGACCCTCAGCTTCAAGGCGAGCATCAACATCCACGAGTTCTCTGTCGAGTCGGCTCAGCGCGCCCATTGCCTCCTGGAAGAGCTCGTGGCGGACGACACCCCGCTCGTGCGCAAACTTGAGTGTGCGACCAGGTCCATCCCCCACAGCAGGGGTTGCTGAAGGGTTCCGAAGCGGCTCGCTCCCTCCCAGCAGGGGGCTGGTGTGATGCCCCCGATTTGACCGTACACTAATCATGCATGCAAATGTGTACGATCAAGGTCAGGGACTCACGGGAAGATATCACAACACAACTCTACAACATAAATAAGTCATACAAGCATCATAATACAAGCCAGGGGCCTCGAGGGCTCGAATACAAGTGCTCGATCACAGACGAGTCAGCGGAAGCAACAATATCTGAGTACAGACATAAGTTAAACAAGTTTGCCTTAAGAAGGCTAGCACAAACTGGGATACAGATCGAACGAGGCGCAGGCCTCCTGCCTGGGATTCTCCTAACTACTCCTGGTCGTCGTCAGCGGCCTGCACGTAGTAGTAGGCACCTCCAGCGTCGTAGGTGTCGTCGTCGACGGTGGCGTCTGGCTCCTGGACTCCAACATCTGGTTGCGACAACCATATAGAAAGGAAAGGGGGAAAAGAGGGAGAGAAGCAACCGTGAGTACTCATCCAAAGTACTCGCAAGCAAGGAGCTATACTACATATGCATGGGTATATGTGTAAAGGGGCATATCAGTGGACTGAACTGCAGAATGCCAGAATAAAAGGGGGATAGCTAGTCCTGTCGAAGACTACGTTTTTGGTCATCTCCATCTTGCAGCATGTAGAAGAGAGTAGATTGAAGTCCTCCAAGTAGCATCGCATAGCATAATCCTACCCGGCGATCCCCTCCTCGTCGCCCTGTTAGAGAGCGATCACCGGGTTGTATCTGGCACTTGGAAGGGTGTATTTTATTCAGTATCCAGTTCTAGTTGTCATAAGGTCAAGGTACAACTCCGGGTCATCCTTTTACTGAGGGACACGGCTATTTGAATAGATAAACTTCCCTGCAGGGGTGCACCACATAACCCAACACGCTCGATCCCATTTGGCCGGACACACTTTTCCGGGTCATGCCCGGCCTCGTAAGATCAACACGTCGCAGCCCCACCTAGGCTCAACAGAGAGGTCAGCACGCCGGTCTAATCCTATGCGCGCAGGGGTCTGGGCCATCGCCCTATGCACACCTGCATGTTGCGTACGCGGCCGGAAGCAGACCTAGCCCCCTTAATACAAGCGCGAGCTTACGGTCCAATGCGGCGTGCGCCACTCAGTTGCTGACGTCAAAAGAGCTTCGGCTGATACCACGACGTCGGGATACCCATAAATACTCCCACGTAGATGGTTAGTGCGTATAGACCAAATGGTCAGACTCAGATCAAATACCAAGATCTCGTTAAGCGTGTTAAGTAACCGCGAACGCCGACCAGGGCCAGGCCCACCTCTCACCTAGGCGGTCTCAACCTGCCCTGTCGCTCCGCCACAAAGATCCACTCGCGGGTACTCCTACGAGCCGACCCGACTTTAGTCATCACATGTGTCATGTATATATTATATAAGTATATACCCATGATCACCGCCCAGGTGATCACGGCCCGATAGTATAGCACAACAGACGGACAAGAATGTAGGGCCACTGATGGAAATCTAGCATCCTATACTAAGCATGTAGGATTGCAGGTAAAGGTATCAACAGTAGTAGCAAGGATAGGCTATGCATCAGGATAGGATATCGAAAAGCAGTAACATGTTACACTACTCTAATGCAAGCAGTATAGAGAAGAATAGGCGATATCTGGTGATCAAGGGGGGGGGGCTTGCCTGGTTGCTCTGACAAGTAGGAGGGGTCGTCAACTCCGTAGTCGAACTGGGCAGCAGCAGTGTCGGTCTCGTAGTCTACCGGAGAGAAGAGGGGGAAGAAACAGTAAATACAATGCAAACATAAGCATGACGATGCGTGACATGACAATGAGCGGTGCTAGGTGTGTCCTAACGCGACAGTAGGTGGTACCGGCGAAGGGGGGAACATCCGGGAAGTATTCCCGATGTTTCGCGTTTTCGGACAGACGAACCGGAGGGGGAAAGTTGCTAGTTCGATAGGTTAGGGAGGTATGGTGGACGAACGGACTGCGTATTCGGATTCGTCTCGTCGTTCTGAGCAACTTTCATGTTGAAAATATTTTAATCCGAATTACGGATTAAAAGATATGATTTTCTAACGATTTTATTAATTTCTGGAATTTAATTAATTATTTAATTTAATTCGAAATTTGGATTTATGACATCAGCATGATGCCATGCTGACATCAGCAGTCAACAGGGGTTGACTAAGTCAAACTGACATGTGGGTCCAGTGGGACCCACCTGTCATTCTCTGTTTAGGGTATTTAGGGTTTAGCTAAATAATTACTATTTAATTAAATTAATTATCTAATTAGATTAATTTAAACATGATTAATTAACTTAATTAATTAATTAAAATTATTTTTATTTTTATTTTCTTTATTTATTTATTCATTAATTTTTATTAATTAATTTATTATTATTATCATTATTATTATTATTTTATTTATTATATTTATTTACTATTATTATTTATTTATTTTTATTTTTATTGTAAACGTTCTGTGTGGGGGGGGCCCGTTTGGCAGTGGCCTAGAGGGGGCGATGCGGGTGCGGGTTACGGGCGCCCGTTAGTGTGTGCC
>NC_057805.1:114324809-114325684 GCF_018294505.1 Triticum aestivum
TTTATTTATTTATTAATTTTTATTAATTAATTTATTATTTTTATTTTTATTTTTTTAATTCGTTTTTTTTTCTTTAACCGTTCTATGGGCGGGGCCTATAGTCAGTGGCCCAGAGGGCCATTGCGGGGCGGTTGCTAGCGGGCGCTCATGCCCAGCCCGTTTGGGCGCTTGCCCAGGATGACAGGGGGCGCCGGCCAGGGACGAGGCCACGGCGAGGGCGCGGCTAGGATGCTGGCCAACGGGGCAGTGGCAGCGGCTGCGCCAGGAAAGGGGCGAGGCCATGGCCGAGGTGGCCGGGGCAGGGGGGCGCAGTGGCCCGGCGGGACGGACCCGAGCGGCGGCCAGCAAGGGGGCCGCGGGCGATCGATGGCAAGGCCGCCGGCGAGGCGTTGCCTCGACGCGAGGCGCGCGCGGCCAAGAGCAGGGGAGGCGTGAGACGGGCGGGGCACCACGTGGTTTGCCGGGTGCGGCTGTCCGCGGGCGCCGGCGGGCGGCGGAGCCGAGCGCAGGGGAGAGGCAAGGCGCACAGGGGAACGAGGAGAGGGGGAGCTCACAGGGGCGGTAGGGGTTCGGCAGCGGGGGTCGAGGAGGAGCTTGAGGAGGTCCGGTGAGGAGGCGAGGCGACGCGGAGCGGCTCCGGCGAGCGGTGTCCGGCGGCGAGGTCGAGGCGGTTGCCTCGATCTAGAACGATGTGGGCCAGCAAGGGGGGGGCGTTGGTGGCAGCGGCGCGGGGCGGCTCGCCGGGAGCAGCGACGACCGCGGCCGGGTACGGCGGGGCGAAGTCGTGGCGAGGTGGCGCCGATGCGGTGTCGGGCGAGTGCACGGTTGGCCCGATCCAGATGGGATCGGGAGAGGGGGGAGGAGCGACCGAGGGA
>NC_057805.1:114325694-114334546 GCF_018294505.1 Triticum aestivum
CGGCGACGGAGTGGTGGGGCGGGGCAGCCCGGCGACGGCGGGGCGGCGTCGGGCCCCGGCGTCGGGCTCGGGGGCAACGGGATCGGGGCGGCGTGCGTTGGGGCGCCCCTGATCCAGATCGCGCGGGGGAGGGGGAGGAGAGTGGGGATCGTGGGGAATGGGGGGTTAGGGTTTCGGTGCCCCCAGGAGGGGTTAATGGCCTGGGTCTGGGCCGGCCTGGATGACCTGGTGGCCAGCTGGGCCGGTTGGCCCAGCGGGTGGGGGAGGGGTCCTATTGATGCCTTTTCCCTTTCTTTTATTAATATTCCTTTTCTGTTTGCAAAAATGTTTAGCACCTAAATGGTATTTATAAAATATGGGAGCTAGCTTATAAGTTGCAGTGCATCAGATCCTTGCACCAAAAACTAGTTTGGGTGAAATACTAATTCATATTGAATTTAGATTAATTAAAAGGTTATTAAATGTTGTTGCTCGCCAAAGTTTGAGGTTGTTAGGGTCACTTAACTAATCCATTTAAGTTTAGTTACAATTTTATAATTGCTTCAGAATTATTTGTTATTTAATGAACATTTTAGTTTTTCAATTTTGACAACTTTTATTTTCCACTTTAAATTTAATTGAAGTTTGAATTAGGAGTTTGAAAAGAAATGTGACTCCAATGTGATCAAGCCCTGTTTAGCAACATGATTAGCTTAATCACAGAGAGTTACTGTAGCATGATTCTCGGGGTGTTACAAATCTCCTCCACTACAAGAAATCTCGTCCCGAGATTTAGGAGGTAGAAGGAAACAGTGCGGGGTATTCTTCGCGCAGACGATCCTCTCGTTCCCAAGTGGCCTCATCTTCAGAATGGTGCGACCACTGGACTTTGAGAAACTTGATCGCCTTCTGACGTGTGCGGCGTTCAGCTTGGTCGAGAATGCGAACCGGATGCTCCTTATAGGAGAGGTCTTGCTGCAATTCGAGCACTTCATGATCCACAGCTCGGATTGGGTCCTTGAAGCAACGGCGGAGCTGTGACACATGGAACACATCGTGAACCTGAGAAAGGTTCGGCGGTAGCTCCAGTTGGTATGCCACTTTTCCACGCCTTTCGAGAATAGTGAATGGGCCAATATAGCGAGGAGCTAGTTTGCCCTTGATCCCGAAGCGGTGAGCACCCTTCATAGGTGTGACTCGAAGATAAGCCTTTTCGCCAGGTTGATAGACCATGTCTTTATGATGACGGTCATACTGACTCTTCTGACGTGACTGAGCAGTCTTGAGATTCTCACGGATAATGCGGACTTGTTCTTCGGCATCTTGATAATATCCGGACCGAAGAGTGGACGTTCCCCAGTTTCTGACCAGTTCAGAGGGGTTCGGCACTTTCGTCCATATAACACTTCGAAGGGGGCCATCTTCAGACTAGCTTGATAGCTATTATTATAAGAGAACTCAGCATACGGGAGAGATTCCTCCCATTTCTTGCCGAAGGAAATAACACAAGCTCGAAGCATATCTTCGAGAACTTGGTTGACGCGTTCAACTTGCCCTTGCGACTGAGGATGAAACGCAGTACTGAATGACAGATGAGTTCCCATGGCTTCTTGGAAACTTGCCCAGAATCTTGAAGTGAATAAGCTGCCACGGTCTGAGCTGATAACCAATGGAATACCGTGGAGTGAAACAATCCTGGACATATAGAGCGTTGCCAACTGGCTAGCAATGATCGTTTCTTTGACTGCCAGAAAATGTGCAACTTTGGAAAGCCGGTCAATGACGACAAGAATAGCATCATTACCTTTCTGTGATTTGGGAAATCCAGTGACGAAGTCCATCTCAACATGGTCCCATTTCCATTCAGGAATAGAGATAGGTTGCAGAGTTCCAGCAGGCCTTTGATGTTCTGCTTTGATACGACGGCAAACGTCACATTCAGGAACATAACGAGCAATGTCTTGCTTCATATTAGACCACCAGAATCTTTGACGGATGTCTTGGTACATCTTTGTACTACCAGGATGGATACATAGAGGCGTATCATGAGCTTCTTTCATAACTTCCTGTGTCATATCCAGGTTTTTCTCTGCACATGGCACCACTAGGTGGCCCTTGAAGTATAAGGTGCCATCTTCAGCAATGGTGAAGAATGAGGGCTTTCCTTCTTCGAGGTAGCGTTTAATCTTGTGGGCTTCAGAGTCATATCCCTGTATTCTCTTGATGGAGTCCAAGAGATCTGGTTCGACGGCCAGGGTATTGAGGGAACCCTGGGGAACAACACGGAGGTTCATCTTGCGAAACTCCTTAGGAGGGGGGGCGAGTGCACCCGGAGGAACAATATGGAGGTTCAGCTTCCTGAATTCTTCAACAAGCGAGGGCTGAACTTTGTGAACCTGGAGGTGGTTGCAGTAAGACTTGCGGCTCAAGGCATCAGCCATTACATTAGCCTTGCCTGGCGTATAGGAAATACCCAAGTCAAAGTCTGCAACAAGCTCCATCCATCTCTGCTGACGGAGGTTCAGGTCTGGCTGAGTAAACAGATACTTCAGACTTTGGTGGTCAGTGAAGATCTCGCAACGATTACCGAGAAGGTAATGTCGCCACTGCTTCAGCGCATGAATGACAGTAGCAAGTTCGAGGTCGTGAACTAGGTAGTTCTCTTCGTGAGGGCGCAATTGCCGAGAGGCATAAGCAATCACTTTGCGGTCTTGCATTAGGACACAGCCTAATCCTTGACGGGAAGCGTCGCAGTAAATGACAAAGTCCTTCTTAGTATCAGGTGGAGCTAGAACTGGAGCAGAAGTCAACTTGTCTTTGAGTGCCTGGAAACTTTCCTGACATTTGTCTGTCCATTGGAACTTGACGCCCTTATGTAACAGGTTAGTCAGAGGCCTGGCGATCTTGGAGAAGTTCTCGACGAATCGACGGCAATAGCTGGCGAGACCGAGAAAACTTCTGACTTGCTTAACGTTCTTGGGAGGAGTCCAATCAAGAATAGCCTGAACTCGCTCGGGGTTGACGGCAATACCATCCTTAGAGATGACATGCCCAAGATAGGTTACTTCCGGTAGCCAGAATTCACATTTGGAGAACTTGGCATATAGTTGATGCTCTCGTAGCTTTTCCAGCACAAGTCGAAGATGTTCAGCATGTTCTTCTTCGTTCTTGGAAAATACCAGGATATCATCCAGATAAACCACGACGAACTTGTCGAGGTAATCCATGAATATATAGTTCATCAGACGAGAGAAGGTGGCTGGAGCATTGGTTAAACCGAAAGACATGACGGTGTACTCGTATGAACCACAGTGAGTCACGAAGGCGGTCTTTGGGATATCCTCTTCGCGAACACGGATCTGGTGGTAGCCCAACCTCAAGTCGAGCTTAGAGAACACTGACGAACCTGCCAGTTGATCATACAGATCATTGATCCGAGGAAGGGGGTATTTATTCTGAATGGTAGCTTGGTTTATAGGACGGTAGTCTTGAACTAACCGGTTTGTCCCATCCTTCTTCTTGACAAAGAGGGAAGGTGCTCCCCAAGGAGAGCAACTTGGGCGAATGAATCCTTTGCGAAGAGATTTGTCGATTTCCTCCTTAAGCTCAATGAGTTCATGCGGCGGCATTTTGTAGGGTCGCTTGGCTATAGGAGTGGTGCCTGGTTTCAAGTCGATGATGAATTCGACAGCTCTAGCAGGGGGAATCCCTGGAAGTTCTTCAGGAAAGACGTCGAGGAATTCACGCACAACGGGAATGTTTTCAATGCCCTCTAGTGGTGCAGCATTCAATGCATTCAATGCATAGAGCCTTGCCTCGGCGTTTTGCACCAGATGGGCTTGGTAAGTAACTATCTCATCTGAAGGGTGTAGCAGATGGACGGTCTTAGTGGCGTAAACTATAGAAGCAGTATGCGCTTTCAACCAATCCATACCCAAAATGAGGTCGATGTTAGACGACTTCAGGATAATGGGAGAGGCATAGAATTCCAGCCCTTCGATTTCCACGGGGACGTCGATGCCAACCAGGGAGGTTTGACACTGTCCCACGGGGGTTTTGACCAATACTGAGGTGTTCATCTCCTCACATTTAACGTCGTGCTTGTATGCAAAATCTTCTGACATGAATGAATGCGATGCACCTGTATCAAATAAAACGGATGCTGGTACTGAATTTACGAGGAGTGTACCCATCACAGTAGCAGGCTGGTCTTGAGCTTCGTTGAGATCAACGTGGTTGGCATGAGCACGACCATAAAGCTTAGCATTGTTGTTGCGGGGCTGGTTGTTACCACGGCCCGTTGCTGGAAGGGCCAGTTGATTCTGATTCTGATTGCAGTCCCTGGCACGGTGACCTGGTTGCCCACACTTGTAGCACAGACCATTATTGGGAGTGGGAACAGGGGCTTGGGACGGTGGAGCTGGAAGTCTTGACTGCCTAGATGGTGGTGGAGGCAGACGAGGTGCAGCATATGTCTGCCTTGGGGCAGATGCATTTGGACGGTACATGCTGTTCGGGATCCATATCTTACGCTTCTGTGCGGGCGAGCCCGAAGATGAGCCCGTGTCACGGTTGCGCCTGTGAGAGCTCTGGTATTCCTGTAGACCAGTTTCGACATTGATGGCCTTGTTCACCAAGGTGGCGAAATCAGCAAAGTCATGCACTAGAAGTGCGAGCTTGATGTTAGCTTGAAGGCCATCACGGAACTTCTCCTGTCTGCGTGCATCAGTTGCAATGTCCTCTTCAGCAGAGCGAGACAAGTCCAGAAACTACCGCTGATAAGCTTCCACAGTTTTGTTGCCTTGGGTGAGGTTGCGGAACTCACGCTTCTTCCGGTCCATGACTCCCTAAGGAATGAAGCGGGCACGGAAAGCTGCTTGGAAGTCTGGCCATGTGATGATTGTTCCAGCTGGCAGAGTGCGCCTGTGGCTGTCCCACCATTGAGCTGTGGGTCCCTTCAAGAAGAAGGAAGCAAAGGTGACATAGCTGGCAGGGGCTACATCAGCAGACTCCATCTCATAGGTGATGTCACGGAGCCAGTCATCAGCATCCAGAGGCTGAGTTGAGTTGCGGTAGATGGTTGGGTTGAGGCGTATGAAATCTTGAAGAGTCACTTGGGCTGGCCGCTGGTTCATATTGGGGCGAGGAAACTGAGCCATCCTATTTTCCATGAATTGGCGGTTCAGTTCAAACTGTTGGATCATACCAGCCATGTACTCAGGTGGTGGTGGGGCATCGCCACCACGACCACGACCACCTGGTCTAACCATCCTGCTAATATATAACAGGGGTAGTTCAGCATTGAGAAATTTGCAAGGACAAGAATCATTCATGATGAAACATGCATAAAGAAAGGAGCACGATAGCTACTACATGGTAGTCGACATAACTTACAAAGGGGTCATGCATAGAGTTCAGTGCACAGAGTTCAGTACATAGACTAAAACAACATAGGCGGCACACAGGCTCGCGGCGAATGCATCTAACACTACAAGCAAGCCTACATCAGTCCCAAGAGGTACTGTGGAGGTAATCGTAGCCCGACAGCTGGTAGTGAGGCAACGGATAGCCCTCCACGTCAGCAGACTGGGGGCCGCGGATACTCAGGTGTAGAGCCCGACGCTCAGGTGGCAGAAGAGGACCAAGTGCGGGGGAGTAGCCTCCCACCTCTGGCCAACCGACACCGTGGGGCATCACGGTCCTGGCTGGGTAGATCGCAGTACGCGGTACCTGTCCAGATCAGACAAAGGGGTGCAGCAGCGTCAGAGCACGGTAAAGGTGCTGACGGGTGGTGTACATCTCGTGGCGAAGAGCTCGGTTAGCTCGATCCAGCCCATCAGCATGCAGAACCAGGTTCTGATGGTAGAAGGGCTCTCGGGTGACAGTGGAGTAGGCAGCAGTATAGTATCCCTCCGCACCAACATCAGATGCGATAGCAATGTGCCTGAAAGGGGAGGTGTCCAACTCCCGATACTCTCCACGAAGACGTGTCAGAGCAGCATAGGCAGCATCGTGGACAGCCATATCGATGGTCACACCAACACCATGTGCGGTGTGCAGCACAGTAGTGGAGTCATACTCCCGCGAGTAGAGGTGGACGATGGCACGGTACTGCTCCTGGTTAAAGTCCTGGTACTCCTCGTAGACGGTGTACTCAGGGTGCCAGCGATAACCCAGATAGGTCATCATCTCAGCTAGCACAGCCGGTGATCCCGAGGCACCAATGGCCGTCGTGTGGCGAACGACCTGCCTCGTGGGTTCCATCTGAAAGCAAAGACGTTTCAAAGGAGTCAAATGACAGTGTGTGAATTGTCCAAAATACTATTCTAAGAAACAACTATGGCTTATCCAACTTTGGGGTGAATGCGGTCACGGGATCCTAGTGTTAGAGTTAATAAATTCGTTTAACCCGAGTAGAAGAGAGTTCAGAGTCCCAGAGTAAAGGTCGAGGAGTAAAAGATCCTAGTACCACCCAATGGCGACGTGGGCCTGTAAGACACACGGCCATGTTAGTAAAAGTTTTTGTAATGTCTAGACTCGACTTCGGCCAAGGAGTGTGGAAAGGGGGATTCCTACAGGCAGTCGGCTCTGATACCAACTTGTGACGCCCTCGATTTGACCGTACACTAATCATGCACGCAAATGTGTACGATCAAGGTCAGGGACTCACGGGAAGATATCACAACACAACTCTACAACATAAATAAGTCATACAAGCATCATAATACAAGCCAGGGGCCTCGAGGGCTCGAATACAAGTGCTCGATCACAGACGAGTCAGCGGAAGCAACAATATCTGAGTACAGACATAAGTTAAACAAGTTTGCCTTAAGAAGGCTAGCACAAACTGGGATACAGATCGAACGAGGCGCAGGCCTCCTGCCTGGGATCCTCCTAACTACTCCTGGTCGTCGTCAGCGGCCTGCACGTAGTAGTAGGCACCTCCAGCGTCGTAGGTGTCGTCGTCGACGGTGGCGTCTGGCTCCTAGACTCCAACATCTGGTTGCGACAACCAGATAGAAAGGAAAGGGGGAAAAGAGGGAGAGAAGCAACCGTGAGTACTCATCCAAAGTACTCGCAAGCAAGGAGCTCTACTACATATGCATGGGTATATGTGTAAAGGGGCATATCAGTGGACTGAACTGCAGAATGCCAGAATAAAAGGGGGATAGCTAGTCCCAGAGTAAGGGTCATCTCCATCTTGCAGCATGTAGAAGAGAGTAGATTGAAGTCCTCCAAGTAGCATCGCATAGCATAATCCTACCCGGCGATCCCCTCCTCGTCGCCCTGTTAGAGAGCGATCACCGGGTTGTATCTGGCACTTGGAAGGGTGTATTTTATTCAGTATCCAGTTCTAGTTGTCATAAGGTCAAGGTACAACTCCGGGTCGTCCTTTTACCGAGGGACACGGCTATTCGAATAGATAAACTTCCCTGCAGGGGTGCACCACATAACGCAACACGCTCGATCCCATTTGGCCGGACACACTTTTCTGGGTCATGCCCGGCCTCGTAAGATCAACACGTCGCAGCCCCACCTAGGCTCAACAGAGAGGTCAGCACGCCGGTCTAATCCTATGTGCGCAGGGGTCTGGGCCCATCGCCCTATGCACACCTGCACGTTGCGTACGCGGCCGGAAGCAGACCTAGCCCCCTTAATACAAGCGCGAGCTTACGGTCCAATGCGGCGCGCGCCACTCAGTTGCTGACGTCAAAAGAGCTTCAGCTGATACCACGACGTCGGGATACCCATAACTACTCCCACGTAGATGGTTAGTGTGTATAGACCAAATGGTCAGACTCAGATCAAATACCAAGATCTCGTTAAGCGTGTTAAGTAACCGCGAACGCCGACCAGGGCCAGGCCCACCTCTCACCTAGGCGGTCTCAACCTGCCCTGTCGCTCCGCCACAAAGATCCACTCGCGGGTACTCCTACGAGCCGACCCGACTTTAGTCATCACATGTGTCATGTATATATTATATAAGTATATACCCATGATCACCGCCCAGGTGATCACGGCCCGATAGTATAGCACAGCAGACGGACAAGAATGTAGGGCCACTGATGGAAATCTAGCATCCTATACTAAGCATGTAGGATTGCAGGTAAAGGTATCAACAGTAGTAGCAAGGATAGGCTATGCATCAGGATAGGATATCGAAAAGCAGTAACATGCTACACTACTCTCATGCAAGCAGTATAGAGAAGAATAGGCGATATCTGGTGATCAAGGGGGGGCTTGCCTGGTTGCTCTGGCAAGTAGGAGGGGTCGTCAACTCCGTAGTCGAACTGGGCAGCAGCAGTGTCGGTCTCGTAGTCTACCAGAGAGAAGAGGGGGAAGAAACAGTAAATACAATGCAAACATAAGCATGACGATGCGTGACATGACAATGAGCGGTGCTAGGTGTGTCCTAACGCGACAGTAGGTGGTACCGGCGAAGGGGGGAACATCCGGGAAGTATTCCCGATGTTTCGCGTTTTCGGACAAACGGACCGGAGAGGGAAAGTTGCTAGTTCGATAGGTTAGGGAGGTGTGGTGGACGAACGGACTGCGTATTCGGATTCGTCTCGTCGTTCTGAGCAACTTTCATGTTGAAAATATTTTAATCCGAATTACGGATTAAAAGATATGACTTTCTAAAGATTTTATTAATTTCTGGAATTTAATTAATTATTTAATTTAATTCGAAATTTGGATTTATGACATCAGCATGATGCCATGCTGACATCAGCAGTCAACAAGGGTTGACTAAGTCAAACTGACATGTGGGTCCAGTGGGACCCACCTGTCATTCTCTGTTTAGGGTATTTAGGGTTTAGCTAAATAATTACTTTTAATTAAATTAATTATCTAATTAGATTAATTTAAAC
>NC_057805.1:114335261-114344591 GCF_018294505.1 Triticum aestivum
AATGGCCTGGGTCTGGGCCGGCCTGGATAACCTGGTGGCCAGCTGGGCCGGGTGGCCCAGCGGGTGGGGGAGGGGTCCTATTGATGCCTTTTCCCTTTTTTTTATTAATATTCCTTTTCTGTTTGCAAAAATGTTTAGCACCTAAATGGTATTTATAAATATGGGAGCTAGCTTGTAAGTTGCAGTGCATCAGATCCTTGCATCAAAACCTAGTTTGGGTGAAATACTAATTCATATTGAATTTAGATTAATTAAAAGGTTATTAAATTTTGTTGCTCGCCAAAGTTTGAGGTTGTTAGGGTCACTTAACTAATCCATTTAAGTTTAGTTACAATTTTATAATTGCTTCAGAATTATTTGTTATTTAATGAACATTTTAGTTTTTCAATTTTGACAACTTTTATTTTCCACTTTAAATTTAATTGAAGTTTGAATTAGGAGTTTGAAAAGAAATGTGACTCCAATGTGATCAAGCCCTGTTTAGCAACATGATTAGCTTAATCACAGAGAGTTACTGTAGCATGATTCTCGGGGTGTTACAGCTGGAGGCCGGCGCTTCCCCAGTCGCCGTTCTGGCCTTGGCGGGGGCCCGGATGGGTAAGGGCCGGTTGCTCGAAGAAGAAGCCAGGATCGAGGTCATCCAGCAGCCGTCCACAACCAGGGGTGGATCCCATGGCACACCTCCCGCGCCCCGGACCGGGCCACGAAGGAAGGGCGGCAGGAGCGTAGGACCAAGGCACCAGGACGGTGCGCCCATCTCCCCCACTGATATTGCACCCAGCGCGGCGGGCTGGCGTGAGACACTCAAAGTCAACGGAGGGTGCGAGGTTGGAGGAGGTTGCTCTTCGGGAGATTTCGTCACCCTGGCGAAAGGGGGCCTGAGAAACCAAGATCAGAAGAGGAGATGGCACCCAAGAAATTACAAAGATAAGGTACTCACTCGTCCATGGCAATATACTTCCTCTGCTTCAATGGCCGGAAGGCATCACCGTTGCAGCTTGGAGACCCCTTCCTCTTGCAGAGCGCATAAAAGTACAGTAGGAGCGGGCCAAAGCCCTGGACACGGCCGCCGGCGCCGGGCACGGCTCGTGAGGCTCCTGAGGGAACGACCTCGGGAGTGCTGGGCTGGGGGGAGCCCTCGGGTTCCGCCTCAGGGTGACCCGTCGGGGCCTCGGGGGCTTCGGCCTCGGGAGCAGTGGATCATGTCGCCCCCTCAACTCTCACCTCAGGGCGGAGGTTATGAGCCCAGGAGATGGCACCTCGGGAGCCTCGAACGGAGTCGGCACCGCAACAGTCGCACCTCCAGCCCTCGGCAGCGCTCGCCCCCCGCGCCCACTCTCGGGGCGAGCTTGGCGCTGGCGGCAAGGAGGGGAAACACGGAGACAGGGTTCTCGCGAGGCCCTTCAAGGCCGGCTGGGCGCAGCCCCCACTCGTCAAAAGGGCGCATCTGCCTCGCGAACTCCACCCTGTTCGAGCAGCAATACAAAAGACAACCCCCCTGCGGCATGTCGGCTGGCGAAGGGTCGCCCGTCAGGACCTCGAGCACCATTCGTCACGCCTCGAGGGGAAGCCCAGACTCATGGAGCCTCATACGATCCTTGCTGTCGGATAAGGCCCACATCGGTCGAGAATGGCGCTGGAGTGGAGCGACGCGGCGTCGGAGGAACTCCTTCATCACCATGGGCGCGGCCACGCCAAGATCTTTCAGCCTCTTCAACCGTAGCCAGACGAAGGCAAGGCGTGGGTCAACAAGCCTCTCGTGTCCCCAGCCGGAGCTAGGGATGGTGGGCGCCAACGGGGGCGAGAGCAGGGAGCTGAGCACACCGACGTCCACAAACACCCACCGTGTCCGAAACCCGCTCGCAGATGGTGGGAGCTCAAAGTCAATCCCCGAGCTGGCCGTCGTAGCCACGACCTGGAAGCTCAGGCATGCCGAGCATTGCCGAGGATCAGTCAGGTGCAGCGAGAAGAAATGGCATAGTAGGGCCACGGAGGGGGCAATGCCCACCATGGCCTCGCAAACGAAGGCGAAGACGACAAGAAGGGCGACAGATTGGGGATCTAGGTGCAACATGTGGATCTGATAGTGGGAGAGCACGGCGTTGAAGAAGGTGGAGAAAGGAGGAACCAGGCCGGCCCACAGGGCGTCAATGAAGAATTGGACTTCGGTGGTTGTCCTGTCAACAGAGGCGCGAGATGCAGGCCAGGCCACCGTCTCCCCCCATTCGTTGAAACCGGCGGTGAGCGCTGGGCGGACCTTGTCCATGGCTTCCTGGTTGAGCACCAACGAAAATGTCGGATTTCGGGTTCCGGCAAAACCCTTGAGGTTCGAACTCTGGGGTGCGCACGAAGATCTCTCCTCCCCCTAGCTCACACTCTCACCACAATCTCAATTCTCAGCACGTCGAACTCGCAGAACAAGGGACACATGGTTTATACTGGTTCGCGCCACCAATGTGGTGTAATACCCTACTCCATTGTGGTTTGGTGGATTGCCTCTTGGGCTGAGGATGAACAAGTACAAGGGAAGAACAGCCTCCTGAGGAGAGGTGTTCTTGAGCTCGGTGAGCTTGAGTGTGTGAGGGTGGAATGGATCTAATCCAAGGTGAGTTGCCTCCTACTGTGGTGGCTAGTCCTATTTATAGAGGCCCTGGTCCTCTTCCCAAATGTAGGCGGGAAGGGATCCAACAATGGCCAAATTTGAAGGGAGACAACTAGTACAAGTTATCCTAACTAAAGGTGGTCTTCGCCTGCCAAAGGCTCTGGTGGTGACGCCGTCCTGAGCTCCACGGTGACCTCCGTCCTGCCGTCCTGCTGGTCCTGGTCTCGTTGCACCAATATGGAAACCTTTGCCTGATGCCTCAGGACTCCTCGCCTGCGCTTGCCTCTTTAGCACCAAAGAGGAAACGAGTACACTGCGCTCACTGTCGCTCGCCTGGCGCCCGCCTGGCCTGGGTCGTCATGGCTTGTGTCACAGGGACCTCGCGAGGTGCCCCTTACCTTGATCTCTCCGCCCTTCACGAGCCAGCCTAGTGAGACCGCCCCCGAGGAGGTCTTGCGTCATCCGCCTCATGAGGCTCGGCCCCTCGCGAGGGTCTTGAGTGTGCGCTAATGAAGATGGGTCGTACAGGGCCGCTGATGGAGCCACGCTATGGGCCGCAGGCAGGCAAGTCTGGGGACCCCGGTTCCCAGGACGCCGACAAAGTGATTGATGTGACTCCTATTGAATCTTTGTTTTCCAATATAAATCTTGATAAAGATGGGACTGGAGATGAGTCAACTTTAGTCAAAAGGCGTCCCAATGATTCGGTGTTTTTAGATCTACATGCAAAATTAATAAAAGTGGGATTGGAGAGGTCAAAACTTTAGGTAGTGATGAACCCACTCTTTTGTATTTCAAGGAATTTAATTATGATAATTGTTCTTTAATAGATTGTATTTCCTTGTTGCCATCCATGTTGAAATCTCCTCATGCTTATAATCAAAACAAAGCTTTTACTAAACATATTGTTGATGCTATGATGCAATCCTTTGAAGAAAAGCTTGAATTGGATGTTTCTATCGCTAGAAAACTTTAGGGATAATTAATTTGGTGCCCTTAGTTGTGTCCCACTCGGCAGGTTTACCCCTAGTTTCCGAAAACGCTTATTCCTGCCCAAACCACTTTGCCCCTCTCATGGTTTCGCCCTTTGACCGTTTGACCATCACTTTGAAAACTTCGTAAAAAAATTCATACTAACTCAGAAAAATCCAAATAAGATATCAAAATGTTCAGAAAAGCATCACCTATATGTGCATGTCATTTGCGTTCATGAAAAAAGTGTTGGCTAGTCCCCATCTAAGTTTTAGCTCATATGATCTTAGCATGAACAACAAAATCTAAAAAAATCTAAAAATTCTAAAAAAAATTGGTGGCAAACTTTCACCAATGTTTTGAGTGCTTGCCAAGTTTCATAAGGGAATGGCATTCGTGGAAGTCGTGGTAAAAAAATGAAATTTTGGACCATTGGTTTTGGTTTTTTTGCCATGACTTCCACGAATGTCATTCCCATATGAAACTTGGCAAGCACTCAAAACATTGGTCAAAGTTTGCCACCAAATTATTTTTAGAATTTTTTAGATTTTACTGTTCATGCTAAGATCATATGAGCTAAAACTAAGATGGTGACTGGCCAACACTTTTTTCATGAATGTAAATGACATGCACATATAGGTGGTGCTTTTCTGAACATTTTGATATCTTATTTGAATTTTTCTGAGTTAGTATGAATTTTTTATGAAGTTTTCAAAGTGATGGTCAAACAGTCAAAGGGCAAAAGCATAAGAGGAGCAAAGTGGTTTGGGCAAGAACAAGTGTTTTTGGAAACTAGGGGTAAACCTGCCGAGTGTGACCCAACTAGGGGCATAAAATCAATTATCCCAAAACTTTATGATGAGTGGGAACCTACTATTAAGATTAAGATTAAAGATTATGAGTGCCATGCTTTGTGTGATTTGGGTACTAGTGTTTCCACGATTCCAAAAACTCTTTGTGATGTGCTAGGTTTCCATGAATTTGATGATTGTTACTTAAATTTGCATCTTGCGGATTCCACTATTAAGAAACCTATGGGAAGGATTAATGATGTTCTTATTGTTGTAAATAGGAATTATGTGCCCGTAGATTTGATCGTTCTTGATATAGATTGCAATCCTACATGTCCTATTATTCTTGGTAGACCTTTCCTTAGAACGATTTGTGCAATTATTGATATGAAAGAAGGAAACATTAGATTTCGATTTCCGTTAAGGCAAGGTATGGCTCACTTTCCAAGAAAGAAAACTAAATTGCCTTATGAATCTATTATGAGAGCCACTTATGGATTGCATGCCAAAGATGATAATATCTAGATCTATTCGTGTTTTATGCCTACCTAAGGGCGTTAAACAATACCGCTTGTTGGGAGGCAACCCAAATTTATTTTTGTTTTTTGCTTTTTAGGTTCTGTTTTGCAATAAATATTTCATCTAGCCTCTGGTTAGATATGTTTTTGTGTTTTAATTAGTGTTTGTACCAAGTAAGACCTTTGGGATAGCTTACGGTGATAGTTGATTTGATCTTGCCGAAAAACAGAAACTTTTGCGCTCAGAAAAACAATCTCATTTTTATCAGAAGCATGATAAAATACTGACTCTTTTTGCAGAAGATTAATAAAAAATTGCTTAGGTCGTGCTTAATTTTTCAGAATTTTGGAATTACAGAAGTATTCGAAATATCTAGATTGCTACACACTGTTCTGTTTTTGACAGATTCTGTTTTCTATGTGTTTTTTGCTCATTTTGATGAATCTATGGCTTGTATAGGGGGGTACGAACCATGGAAAAGTTGGAATATAGTAGATATTGCACATATATAAATAAATAATGAGTTCTCAACTCAAAAGTGGTGATTTATTTTCTTATACTAACGGAGCTTATGAGATTTTCTGTTGAGTTTTGTGTTGTGAAGTTTTCAAGTTTTGGTAAGGATTTGATGGACTATGGAATAAGGAGTGGCAAGAGCCTAAGCTTGGGTATGCCCAAGGCACCCCAAGGTAATATTCAAGGACAACCAAGAGCCTAAGCTTGGGGATGCCCCAGAAGGCATCCCCTCTTTCGTCTTCATCTATCGGTAACTTTACTTGAGGCTATATTTTTATTCACCACATGATATGTGTTTTTCTTGGAGCGTCTTGTATGATTTGAGTCTTTGCTTTTTAGTTTGCCACAATCATCTTGCTGTACACACCTTTTGAGATAGACATGCATGAATCGTGATTTATTAGAATACTCTATGTGCTTCACTTATATCTTTTGAGCTAGGCAATTTTGCTCTAGTGCTTCACTTATATCTTTTTAGAGCACGATGATGGTTTTATTTTATAGAAATTTATGAACTCTCATGCTTCACTTACATTATTTTGAGAATCTTTAAAACAACATGGTAATTTGCTTTGGTTATAAAATTAGTCCTAATATGATAGGCATCCAAGAGGGATATAATAAAAACTTTCATATAAAGTGCATTGAATGCTATGAGAAGTTTGATTCCTTATGATAGTTTTGAGATATGAAGATGATGATATTAGAGTCATGCTAGTGAGTAGTTGTGAATTTGATAAATACTTGTGTTAAGGTTTGTGAGTCCCGTAGCATGCACGTATGGTGAACCGTTATGTAACGAAGTTGGAGCATGAGATATTTTTAGATTATCTTCCTTATGAGTGGCGGTCGGGGACGAGCGATGGTCTTTTCCTACCAATCTATCCCCCTAGGAGCATGCGCGTACTACTTTGTTTTGATGACTAATAGATTTTTGCAATAAGTATGTGAGTTCTTTATGACTAATGTTGAGTCCATGGATTATACGCACTCTCACCCTTCCACCATTGCTAGCCTCTCTTGTACCACGCAAATTTCACCGGTACCATAAACTCACCATATACCTTCCTCAAAACAGCCACCATACCTACCTATTATGGCATTTCCATAGCCATTCCGGGATATATTGCCATGCAACTTTCCACTGTTCCGTTATTTATGACATGCATCATCACGTTCATATTGCTTTGCATGATCATGTAGTTGACATCGTACTTGTGGCAAAGCCACCGTTCATCATTTTTTTATACATGTCGCTCTTGATTCATTGCACATCCCGGTACACCACCGGAGGCACTCATATAATCATATCTTGTTCTAGTATCGAGTTGTAATTTTTGAGTTATAAGTAAATAGAAGTATGATGATCTTCCTTTTTAGAACATTGTCCCATGTGAGGAAATAAAAGAAAAAAGGGAGGAGAAAAAGAAAAAAAGAGAAAGAAAAAAAGGGAAAAAGAAAGAAAAAATAAAATAAAAATGAGAGAAAAAGAGAAGGGGCAATGTTACTATCCTTTTCCATACTTGTGCTTCAAAGTAGCACCATGATTTTCATGATAGAGAGTCTCCTATTTTGTCACTTTCATATACTAGTGGAAATTTTCATTATAGAACTTGGCTTGTATATTCCAACGATGGGATTCCTCAAATTGTCCTAGGTCTTCATGAGCAAGCAAGTTGGATGCATGCCCACTTAGTTTTCTTTTTGAGCTTTCATAAACTTATAGCTCTAGTGCATCCGTTGCATGGCAATCCCTACTCACTCACATTGATATCTATTGATGGGCATCTCCATAGCCCGTTAATAAGCCTAGTTGATGTGAGACTATCTCCCTCTTTTTGTCTTCTCCACAACCACCTTCTACTCCACCTATAGTGTTATGTCCATGGCTCACGCTCATGTATTGCGTGAAACTTGAAAAGGTTTGAGAACATCAAAAGTATGAAACAATTGCTTGGCTTGTCGTCGGGGTTGTGCATGATTTGAATATTTTGTGTGATGAAGATGGAGCATAGCCAGACTATATGATTTTGTAGGGATAAGCTTTCTTTGGCCATGTTATTTTGAGAAGACATAATTATCTTGTTAGTATGCTTGAAGTATTATTGTTTTTATGTCAATATTAAACTTTTGTTTTGAATCATACGGATCTGAACATTCATGCCACAATAAAGAAAATTGCATGGATAAGTATGTTAGGTAGCATTCCACATCAAAAATTTTGTTTTTATCATTTACCTACTCGAGGACGAGCATGAATTAAGCTTGGGGATGCTTGGTACGTCTCCAACGTATCTATAATTTTTTATTGTTCCATGCTATTATATTATCTGTTTTGGATGTTTTCTATGCATTATTATGATATTTTATATTATTTTTGGGACTAACCTTTTAACCTAGAGCCCAGTGTCAGTTTCTGTTTTTTCCCTTGTTTTAGAGTTTCGCAGAAAAGGAATATCAAACGGAGTCCAAACGGAATGAAACTTTCGCGATGATTTTTCTTGGACCAGAAGACATCCAGAGGACTTGGAGTACACGCCAGGGAAGCCACGAGGCAGCCACAAGGACGGAGGGCGCGCCCAGGGGGTAGGGTGCGCCCCCACCCTTGTGGGCCCCTCGTGACTCCACCGACCTATTTCTTCCGCCTATATATTCTCACATATTCCAAAACCAATCAGGAGAGCCACGAAAACACTTGTCCACCGCCGCAACCTTCTGTGCCCATGAGATCCCATCTAGGGGCGTTTTTCGGCATCCTGCCGGAGGGGGATTCGATCACGGAGGGCTTCTACATCAACGCCATTGCCCTTCTGATGAAGCGTGAGTAGTTTACCATAGACCTACACTACAAAAAAGAGACACATCCGTGACATTTTTGGCCGAACGATTTTTTTCTGTCATGCTTATGACGCTTCTATGACGATATTTGTGACAAAACCTGGTATCATCATAGATGTGGTGGGCTCCTACTTCTATGAAAAAACATGACAAAAAATGGGCTTTTCGTCCTGGGCGGGCCGAAGACGCAGCTGCATGAGATTCTTTGGGCCGTCCATGACGGAAAAAACTGTGGTAGAAGCGAGGGTGAGGAAAATATCGGGAAGTTCCCAGTTAAAGTGGGTGGTCGGGGGCTGAGCGATGCGCATTTCTCTCATACACGTACGTGCATGGGTGCGAGGCATTGGGCTCTAACTGAACCTGAGCGAGGCGTTCTCCTACTGAACCCGAGCGATTGCACTGCAGGCTATGTGGTACTGAACCCGAGCGATCGATCGGTCCTTGGCTGTTAACTGAACCCGATTGAGCGATTCCTTCGCTACTGTTGCTAACTGAAGCCGATCGAACATGCTGCCTCTTGATGAACAGTGAGCGTTGTTGGGGGGGGAGGGGTTGGATGAACAGTTCCCGGTGGGGGTTGGATGAACAGGACCCTGTGGTAGTAGAGGCCATTGCCGCTGGATGAAGAGGACCCCGATCGATCGAGCCAGTTGGGGGTGGATGAACAAGACCCCGTGGAGGGCTGGATGAACAGGACAACCCCGTGGAGGGCTGGTTGAACAGTAGCCAGTGGAGGGCTGGATGAACAGTAGCCCGTGGAGGGGTGGTTGAACAGGACCCCGTGGAGAGGGCTGGTTGAACAGTAGCCGGTGGAGGAACGGTGGAGGTTGGATGAACAGGAGCCCGTGGATGAACAGTCGCAGGTGGAGGCAGGAGGGAGACGCCGTGGATGAACAGTCACAGGTGGAGGCTGGAGGAGGTTGATGGTGGAGATGAGCAGTAGTCCGTGGAGTCCCTTTTTGCGATACGCCACACCCCTCCCGATGAACAGGACCCCCGTTTCAACCGTAGCGCTCCAACACAAGTCCGTTTCCTCCATTTTGCGGTACGCCACACCCCTCCCGATCAACAGGACCCCGTTTCGACCATAGG